>NC_079910.1:18950501-18972423 GCF_024868665.1 Triplophysa rosa
AATCAGAATCAGAATCAGAATCAGAAGAGCTTTATTGCCAAGTGTGCTTGCACACACAAGGAATTTTCTTTGGTGTTGGAAGCTTCTAGTACAGACATTCAACACAATGACAATACAATATAATACGATTTACAGTCTAAAAGATTCTAAATTGTGCATATATAAAATAAAGACTATTTTACAGAAAATGGGGGATAATAACATCATTCGCCAGGTGGAGTTTAAAGATGGGAAGACTTTCCTTGGTTTTCTCTTCTATTTGACTGCTCATACTCTCCTTAACAGTCTGTGCAAGACTTGAACCATTTACGATGCTGTGGTCTTTGCCCTGAATTTTGCTGCTCATGTTTCCTTTTGACATCTTCAAGAGGAACTGTTTCTGACAACGGACAAAAGACCAATAGACCTTTAAAGGGAAAAAAAATCAGAAAATTACAATGACAATAGTTACTACCCAAGTAGCAATATGCAGTTGATTGATAAACACTTCAACTCAATTTGTGTGTAGTTCATCATTAAGCAACTACACAGTTGTTGCTTATAAACAAAGCAACATCAATATACCATCTCCTGTCCTTGTCTTATGATGCCTTCGAGGGCTGTCAGAATTATTGGAAATATGAGTTCCCTTTCTGTCGGTCTCTCGACATTGTGTCGAACCGACAGAATGGGGTTTGTCTTGAGAACCTATCATCTTCTGAGTATTTAGAAAAGGCCAATGAAAATTGGCGAATGAAATTTGCATGCCGGACTCCTCCCCAGATGTCCGGGTATAAGAGGGAAGCCGGCGTGCTCATTCATTCACCTTTTGTTCTTCAGAGCCTACGCATCTGATGAGCTTCTCTACGATCTTTGGTTATCATTTTGCTGCTGGAATCTTCGACGTGGACAGCGGACGGTCCCTTCCTGCAGTGACTCTCCCCTGGGCGTCTCGGCAGTTCCGGAGGTGTTCGAGCAAATTTCCTTTTCTAAAAGAGCAAATTTCTCCAGCATGGCTTGTCCCGCTGTTCTCATGGGTGCAACACACTCATCGAGGAGGGGGGCGGACACGATGCCTGCTTCCAGTACGCTGGGGCAGACGTTGTGGATACGTTCTGCCTGCACTGCGGGCGGTGATGATTCAGACGTTGCGTCATGGGTGGCTGTGTTCCCACGGGACTCAGCCACCACCTCGTTTGCTCCCCGTTCCGTGGCAGCAGGACTATGGCCCTGCCGTCTGCTACGGCAAGCAGCGAGGGTGATATGAGAATTACTGTGAGCGATAATCCGCCAGCCACTGGCTCACGGACCGTTCGCACCTCGTCTCGCTCGTCTGACCGTTCCCCAGGAGACGGCCCGCCGTCTTATTCCTCAATCACGTATTCGGACACGATGTGTGATGATGAGATGTCTCTTGCAGCATCGGGGGGTGACATGCTGCCATCCGACTCCGACGATTCCTCGGGCTCCCTCCCTCGGGGGGTCGAGCCCAGGAAGAAGCGGACGTCTAAATGTCAGCCATGCTTTCCCGGGCCGCCGTGAGTGTTGGGTTGCCTCACTGCCTCTCCCGGCACTCGCGGCTGGCTACATGGTGCCTCGGGTTTGAGCGCGGCTCCAAGCCGCGCCAGCCCTCAGTGCCGTGTTTACCGGAAGTGCATAAGGAACTTAGTAAGACCTGGAAATGCCCCCTTTCCGGCACGTTTCACTTCAAACAAAGTTCTGTCACCCTCTCTTCCCTCGAGGTTGGGACAGCTAGAGGATACGTCGATGTCCCCCAGGTGGAGTATGCCGCCGCGGTGCACTCGTGCCCGTAGGCGGCGGCCACCTGGGGATGGGGCTTGACCTAGACTCCCGTCCAAAGCATGTGGGGTCTCGGCATCTCTGGTGTCAAGAGCTTACATTGCGGCGGACCAAGCTGCCTCCCTCTCTCCACGCTATGGCTCCTGCCAGGCCAGGGCGTTGAGAGAGCTCCACGAGGGTAAGACCGACCCAGCGCTTATGCAGGAACTCCGCGCCGCCACCGACCTCGCTCTACGGGTGACCAAGGTGACCACGCGGGCCCTGGGTCGGACGATGTCCACACTTGTGGTCCATGAGAAACTCCTCTGGCCGATCCTTGCGCAGATGAGTAACGCCGAGAAGGTTTGCTTTCTCGATGCACCCGTCTCGCAAGGGGGGGGGCTGGTTGGTGTTACTGTCGAGCCGCAGCGGCCCCGCTCACCCCCCATCCGTCGGGGGCGCAAGACCCGCACACGGCCGCCCCCGGAGGGTTCTCGACAGTAAAGAAGCAGTCCTCCGTGCAGCGACTCGGCCGTCGAGTCCCGTGCACTGTCTGCTTCCCAGCAGCCCTGGTCCTCTTCGACGCCCTCCAGCTCTGGCACCCCCCCACTCAGGCGGCCCCACCTGGAGGAGACAGCGAAGAGGAGACCATCGCCCCATCAGCAGCCACGGCGAAGCGGCCCTCATGGGAAGACCTCAGGGGGATCGAGGCTACCATTGGGCCCGACCCCAACCACATCGCTGGGAAGTCGGATAGGCACGGATTCTGCCCCGTCTCTCTATCTGCTGGCCCCCTCTCTCTCAAAAAAGAGAGTTTCCTCTCTCTCTGGGTTATCACAGCCGCTCCCACCCTCTGCACGACGGTGAACGGCAAACTCGACGTTGCGTCATGGTGAAGCACAATGTCGAGTATAAACACCAGCCCTCAGCACTCTCAGTGCTGGAAAAACAGCAGAGCAGGAAAAACAGCAGACCCGATCTCCTCCCCGGGGGACCTCCCCCGGCAAGGAATCCATACTGCTAGCCATCGAACCACCCCCCGGGGGGACGATGAAAAAGATCTTACCTTTAGTCCCCCTGTCTCATTCTGGGAGCCTGCCTGCTTCCCAGACTGTCAGGCTGGCTAGGGAAGACGATCCGTCTCGGCTACGCGATCCAGTCGCCTCACGCCTGCCAAGTTTCAGGGGATCCGATATACCTCAGTCAGAGGCTAGGATGTTCCCGTACTTCGGGCGAGGTCGCCACCCTTCTGGCGAAGGAGTGATCGAGCCCGTCTCATCAGCCGAGATGTTCAACGGGTTTTACAGCCTGTACTTCATTGTCCCCAAGAAAGGCAGGGGTTGCGCCCTATCTTGGGTCTGTGTGTTCTGAACAGGCACCTACACAATAGCTGCCTTTCCGGTTGATCACGCAGAAGCGCATCCTGACGTCCGTCAGGTGTCAGGACTGGTTCATGGCAATCGACCTGAAGGACGCGTACTTCATGTCTCGATCCTCCCTCGACATCGGCCTTTCCTACGGTTCACGTTCGAGGGACGGGCATATCAGTACAGAGTCCTCCCCTTCGGTCTGTCCTTGTCTCCACAAGTCTTTACGAAGGTCGTGGAAGCCGCCCTCCTTCCCTAAGTGTGCGTGTACTAAACTATCTCGACGACTGGCTCAGCTTGGCGCACTCTCTAGATCTATAGTGTACACACAGGGACCTGGTCCTCCTGCACCTAGATCAGTGGGGCTACAGGTCAACTGAGAAGTGCGAGCTCTCCCCAGTGCAGAGCGTCCTATTTCTCGGTATGGAACTCGACTCTGTCCTCATGAGCGGCCCCGCTCACCCCCCGCGGGGGGCGCGTGACCCGCGACGAGGAAGCCCGCGCCCACGCGGCCTCCAGAGGCAGTGCGACTGATTACAGAGCGCGCCCGATCAGTGTTGAACTGCCTGAAGCTCTCAGGCAGTCAGCGGTCCCCCTGAATCAATTCAGAGGCTCCTGGGATACATGGCATCCTCGGCGGGGGTGGTCCCCTTCGGGTAGATGCACATACGACCGCTCCAACACTAGTTACAGAGTCAAGTTCCTTGGAGAGCGTGGCACACCGGCAGCAGGCGTATGGTCATCATGCTTTTTCTGCCAACACACCCTAACCCCCTGGTCTCCCATGACAGGGGTCCCCTCAGGGATACCTCCCTGTAGGGTTGGGGTGCCGTGTGCAACGGGCACGCAGTGTCGGGCGGTGGACGGGTCCCCACCTGCGTTGGCATTTCAACTGCCTAGAGTTGTTGGTTGTGCTACTTGCATTGAGGAGGCTATTACCTCTAGTGCAGGGCAAGCACGTGCTGGTCCGGTCGGACAGCACAGCTGCTGTGGCGTATATCATTGGTGGCATTCGCTCACGGCAGCTAACATGACTCGCCCGGCACCTCCTCCTCTGGAGTCAGCAGGTGATCAGTTCCCTGCGAGCCACACACATCCCAGGCGTCCTGAACCAGACAGCCGATGCGCTCTCTCGTCATTCGACGCCTCGCGGAGAGTGGCGACTCCATCCCCGCGAGCCGGCTCATTTGGGAGCAGTTCGGCCAGGCACAGGTGGTCCTGTTGCCTCCCCGGACTCCACCCATTGTCCGCTTTGGTATTCCCTGTCCGAGGCAACCCTGGCACGGATGCCCTTAGCGCACAGCTGGCCGGGGACAAGCGGAAGTACGTCTTCCCCCCAGTGAGCCTCATTGCACAGCCTGTGCAAGGCCAGGGAAGAGGAGCATCAAGTGTACTAGTTGCGCCATACTGGCCCAACCGGACTTGGTTCTCGGAGCTAATGCTCTTGACGACAGCTCCCCCCTGGCCGATTCCCCTGACGAAGGACCTGCTTCCCAGGGGAAGGGCACGTTATGGCATCACGGGCTAGACCTCTGGACCTCCATGTCTGGCCCCTGGACGGACGAGAAGATCCTGAGTGGCCTAACCCCTGCGGCGGTTAGACCACTACTCAGGCTAGGGCCCTGGCCACTAGGTGACGATACGCCTAGTGGTGCCTCTTCTCATCCTGGTGCTCTTCTCGAAGAGAAGACCCGCGGAGTTGCTTGATCAAGTGGTTGCGGTCCTTCCAGAGACTCGAGAATAATCTCTCCCTTTCCACACTGAACGTGTATGTAGCCGCTGTTGCCGCTCATCACGACCCAGTTGCTGGTAGTCTCTAGGACAGCACAACCTGATCATTTGGTTCCTAGGGGCGCGGGAAGGACATCACCCGCGTCTCCGTACCCTCTTACGACCTTGATGCGGTCCTGGAGCCCCTCGGAGATGCCGCTCTTTCTCACTTCACGATGAAGACGGCTCTCGGGAGGACGCTCAAGAGGGTAGCGGACCTACAAGCATTCTCCGTGTCCACAGATTGCCTAGAACTCGGGCCCGGTTATTCTCACGCTATCCTGAGACCCCGGCCCGGCTACGTGCCCAAAGTTCCCACCACTCCCCCGAGACACCAGGTGGTGAACTTACAGGCGCTCCCCACCGGGGAGGAAGACCCAACCTCATCCGTGTTGTGTCCAGTACGCGCATTGCGCCTCTGCTTGGACCGCACGCAGAGCCACAGAGCTCTGAGCAGCTCTTTGTCTGTTTTGGAGATCAGCAGGGAGGGCTGTCTCAAACAGAGATTGGCGCACTGGATCATGGACGCCGTCACTATGGCGTACCTGTCCTAAGATCGCCTACGCCCACTGGGTGAGAGCTCTCTCCACACGGAGTACAGCCTCCTCGTGGGCACTGGCTCGAGGCGCCTCTCTGGCAGACATCTGCAGAGCTGCGGGTTGGGCTACACCCATCACCTTCGCGAGGTCCTACAGCCTTCGCGTAAAACCGGTCGGCGAGTCTGCGGGCATCAGGCAAGACCGGCGACCGGTAGGGTGTACGCCTATGACAGTATCCTGACCCTAGGGGGTCAGCGTACTACTAGCCTCCCTTCTTCCCCCACTGGGTGAAGAACAGGCACTCATCCATCACTAGCAAGCACCTCCTGTGGGCGGGCTGGGCAGAGCAGCCCTGCCCCTTAGGCCGGGTATCACCTGAGTTATTCGCAACATAGCTCTAACCGGACCTAGTGCTACCAGACGTTGCAACCCCCCAGCAGGGCGGTTCCGTCTGATGTATCCTCATGCTGGTTCCCACCTTGGTAACCCATGACCTCCTTAGGTGGACCTCCACCTCGCGGTTAACTCCTTCAGTCCGCACTTTCTTCCCATGAGTTCTCCCCCATCGGTGAGACCATGTTGGTATCTCCACTAGTCTCCTCCCTGTGGTAGGAAGTGGTCTCTGTAGCGCATCCCCCGCTTGAGGAAGTAGCGCTTACCCAGTGGCCTTACGGTTCCGGGCGGCTTCTCGCTGTTAGAGAAACAAGGCCGCCGCCTGTGAGGCCGAAGGTAGGGGCCTTCCCACCTTTCAAGAAAGCTCTGGGACCCCCTACCTACCCACTGGTAGGTTACAATTTCGCGGTAGCGTCACGGCTGACACGCCCAGGCCAGTCACCGTCGCTTCTTGAGATTGTGACAGGGCACAGTGTTATGGCGTTTTCCATTGGAACCCCATCTGTCGGTTCGACACAACGTGAGAGACCGACAGAAAGGGAACGTCTCGGTTACGTTTGTAACCTCGGTTCCCTGATGGAGGGAACGAGACGTTGTGTCCTCTTGCCACAACACGTGCTGTCCACTGCAGCAGTCGTGAGAGGTCTCAGGCTCCTCAGAACTAAGGTGAATGAATGAGGCACGCCGTCTCCCTTTTATATACCCAGATATCCGGGGGCGGAGTCCGGCATGCAAATTTCATTCGCCAATTTTCATTGGCCTTTCCTAAGAAGTCGGAAGTGATTGGTTCTCAAGGACGAACCCCATCTGTCGGTTCGACACAACGTCTCGTTCCCTCCATCAGGGAACCGAGGTTACAAACGTAACCGAGACGTTACATCCGTAACCAAGACGTTCTGTGACATCATCCACTTCCATAATTGAATTTTTTGTTGTTGTTGTTCTGTTGAACACAAAGTGAGATATTTTCAAGAATTTAGGAACACAAACTGGGGCACCTTTGACTATCATTAAATTTTTCCTACTATGGCAGTCAATGATGTCACAGAATTGAAAATTGCTAACATTCTTCCAAATATCTTTCTCTGTGTTCATTAGAACAAAGTAATTTATACAGGTATGAAATGACAGGAGGGTGAGCAAATGATGACAGAATTTTCATTTTTAGGTGAACTATCACTTTAACTCAGTTAAAGTATCAAGATGACTCTCTTCAGATTATTTAAATGAGTCAAATTGATTTAACAAATCTTTTTCATAGTTCCTTTAATTTACACAAAATGGACCATTATACAAAACAACAATTCAAGTATGCTCAGTACGAGGAAGGATATTTGTGAGTGATACAGAGCACATTCAAGAGCAAGGATCAGGAGCTCAACAAAATCAAACACTGATCACAATAATGGTGATTTTTGTGGGTATAAAAGTGATATTGATTCAATTCCATTAACATTCAGGACTTGCAACTTGACTTGGACTCGCCTCTCTTGACTTGGGACTTGAGATGACTTGAGGACTTGAAAACAATGACTTGATCCCACCTCTGCTTAATAGTTATCATCTTAGTATGGATTACTAACATTACTATGAAGTAATGTAACCTTTTCTCTGAATCACACATACTCACAAAAGGTTCCTGCTATGAAAGACAAACTATATACGATTTACATCTATTTGTTTTGTCATTATTGGCCAGGGAATGAGGCAAAAAACAGTGCAATAAATCCCAGAATCTAATTTCAGAGTGCAACTCTTGGCTTCTGGTGAAATTTGAGTTGTGTGTATAAAACATCTTACATTTTCCATTACAAACATACTTTTCAAAAAACAAAAAAATTCACATGCACCCTTATTAATAAGTAAGTATTTTATTTAAAGATCTATTATTCTGTGAAATAACCTGTTTGATATAAAAGTGTCACTTTGTAATAAGTAAAATGTGTCATGCATTGGGGCGCAGTGAGACTTCGATCGACCCATTGTAATGGTATAACTTGGGGGGGAGGCCCTGGCCTCTTATTTACTGTTGTCCTTGAAATAACATCTAAAATAAAAACATATATGATTGTATAATATAATACATAACTTTTTCAGAATGCTTAGTGTTTATAAAGTCAAATAAGACATGAAGTATTGCCCATTGATTCCACTTGATTATTAATTGGATTTAAATGTGCCCTTAATTTTACATGTTAAATTATTTCTTGTTATTATAGTAATAATAAAAAGTAATAATAATGCAGTATACTGAATGCAAACATTATTTTGCAGTCAAGTATATTTACCCAAGCAAAACCAAGCCATTTGAAAGCCATTTAAATACATGAAGTGCAGCCCTTTTATGCTAAAACAGTTCTTTCTCCTTATATGGAGGAGTGAGGGGCTTAACAGGTTCTTTATATGCCAGCGGTGCTATATAGCACCTCAATAATCTCAAAGAACCACTGAAGCACCTTTATTTTTCTGTGTGTAGAATGCACTGCGTCATGTTTGCTTACTTTGTTCAAAAGCATGATGCATGTAAGTCCACATGTCATGATAACAAGGAACGATGCTTCTAACCACAGCTCTAGACCTGTAGTTCCAACCACGCAACTTTGAGATGCTGCTTGGGATTGATTGTTGGAACGATGGTTTCGGGAAACACTTGAATCGTTGAACTATACTGGAGCGACGGAACTTGCGACCATAGTTGGCTAACGATGCTTTTGGGAAACGCACCCCAGTTTAGTCTAACCCTCATCAAACACACCTGCACCAGCTGATCGAGGTCTTCACAGTCTTCTTGAAAATTACAGGCAGGTGTTTTTATTTAAGGTTGGAGGTGAACTCAAAAAACGACCCTCCAGCTGGTTTGGAGACCTCTGGTTTAGCAGCTCAGTATAAACGTGTACATTTCTCTTGAACCATTTCAGAGATTTGCAGACAGCAGTAAATATACCTTCACAACAAAGCAATTTTAGCTCTGCATGCTTTGCTAAAAGGCATTACCAATGCAGCCAGCGAGAAAATTACCAGCCTGGGTATGAATTTCATATCTATTTATGAGAAGAGTTCAGGGTGGAATGACAGGGAAACAAAACAATTTCCCTCTCTCAAGCGTATTATCCAAGTATGTAGGGCACAATCACATTTTTTCCCTTGGTAAAATCCTGACTCCTGCGTGAAATATCTGATGAGAGTGACTCTGACGTCTTTGAAATGAATGAGATCTTTCTGACCTGAGATGGAACACTTGCAGCACACGGTGACATTTCAGACAGGGAGAGAAAATAGAAGAAGCATTCAGCAGATAAAAGAGGTTCGAGACCAACAACTCCTTCTCTTTGTTTACCTGTTTACTGGTTGACCGCAATCCCAACCTACTCCATCTTCTTGAGAAACATTTTAGACATGTTGCATTGAACAGAAAAGGATATAATTAAGCACAAATGTATGTGTGTTTGTGTGTGTGCGTGCGTGCGTGCGTGCGTGCGTGCATGTCTGTAATAAACCAGACATGTGCGTGTGTGTGTGTGTGCATGTAAAAGATAATTCCTTTCCTGGCATCAGTCCGGATACAGATTTACTCGTGTTTAGAGTCCAGTAGTCTAAGACTTGATTGAATTTGACAGCAAATGTGGGAGCAGTTTGCACTACAATGCAAGTGAGAATCACGGAATGACAAAACAGACATTGTTCGTTTATTATTATCAGCTTTGACACCGTACGTCAAACCCTAAGGTTGCTGTTTAAATAAATGGAGCTATGATACAGCAATACAAATTTTTTTTAGGTTACAATCAATTAACACCACAAATTTTACAATTAAGCAATAAGGTATGAGATACTAATATGTGTGAATATAGTCACGGCTGAAACTCAGTACTTGAATGAACTCTTTTGTATTACAGTCCTTCACGTGCATTACGCTCTCAGGCGTCTTCTGTCAGTTGGTAATACCTAGAATTTCAAAATCAAGTGCAGGTGGTAGATCCTTTTCCTATCTAGCGCATAAACTTTGGAATAATCTTCCCTGCACTGTCTGGGAGGCAGACACATTCTGTCAGTTTAAATCTAGACTAAAGACGCATCTTTTTAATCTTGCATACACTACTCTTCCATAATATAAATCCTCTGGGGGTTTAGGCTGCACTAGTTACTGTAGATCAACCGTAACCAAAAACACAACTGATGTACTTGTTGCATCAAAGAGTGCAGAACAGTACTCTACTCTCAGCCAGTCTTGTCTCATTGTTCCAAGGTTACCACAGCGAGCAGGATGCAGTTCATGGCCTGACCTGATGGTAGAGCAGAGAATGGGAAGCGGCGACCTGACAAGAGCTGAGATGATAGAGCTGGATAAAGAAGGACACAGTCACCTGACACGTCTTCACCACAAAATTTCAAATGCTATTAGATTATTAATGATAATCTTAAACTATAATTTACCTTATTAATAAGTTTATTTATTTTATTTAGCCTTGTTGTGCATGCTCTCTGGAGTTTGTGCAGAGGCAGCAGCTTTTGCCAGAGGGGAACTGGAATTCCCTGGTTGGGCCTGGGTTCTCCTGAGGTTTTTTTTCTCGATTAGAGTTTTGGGTTCCTCGCCACCGTTTGCATACTGTCTTTTGCACTATTTGCCTGGCCGGGGGGGGGGCTGCTTTAGAATTTTAAAGTTTTACTTAATTAATATTGCATATAGGAATTTATTGTCTGTTATATTTGCGCGTGTGTGTGTGTCTATGTCTATGTGTGTTAGTACGTGTGCATATTGTGTGTGTGGAGTGTTTTGTATGTGGGTATTTCTGTCTTCTGTGTTTTCACCTTTTTCTTGTTTTTGCAGGTACAACTTTAATTGTTTTGCTTATGTCAATATGTCTTATGTACAGCTGCTTTGTAACAATGAAAATTGTAAAAAGCGCTATATAAATAAAGTTGAGTTGAAAGGTGCTATGGATGCCGTGTGCTGTAGTAACTCACATACTGTCCCAGTAAATAGATCATAACACGATTTATCTCAAATACTACAGCGATAATATCTACCAAAAATTCAGTTGTAAAGTTTTACAGTGTAGAAAAGCAAGTCACAAAATCAACATCAAACAACATTAATAAAACAGATCGGTAACACTTTACTTTTAAGTATAGTGCATTATAAAGGGTTATCAAAGGGTATGATGCATGATAATTGTTCATAATGTGTGTTGTAATACATTAAATGTTGTTGTAAATAATTATAACCAAATTAAAAATGCAAAGTGTAACAATGAATTCATAAGTGTTATAACTGTAGTTACAATTATTCATGAGACATTACAATGCACAATTAATACATTAAAACTACTTTTATAAAGCATTATACGTATGCTTTAAGTAACTCCTAAATAACTGGTTTATAAATTATGTAATATTTTAGAAATAATAAATTGATCATTAATAATGTATGAAAGTAAAATTATTAAACACATTATATGCAGTATTAATAATCATTATTAATGATTATTAATGATAATCTTAAAATATAATTTATTTTATTATTAAGTTTATTTATTTTATTTAGCCTTGTTGTGCAAGCTCTCTGGAGCTTGTGCAGAGGCAGCAGCTTTTGCCAGAGGGGAACTGGAATCCCCTGGTTGGGCCTGGGTTCTCCTGAGGTTTTTTTTCTCGATTAGAGTTTTGGGTTCCTCGCCACCGTTTGCATACTGTTTTTGCACTATCTGCCTGACCGGGGGGGCTGCTTTAGAATTTTAAAGTTTTACTTAATTAATATTGCATATAGGAATTTATAGTCTGTTATATTTGACCTATCTGTCTTCTGTGTTTTCAACCTTTTCTTGTTTCTGCAGGTACAACTTTAATTATTTTGCTTATAGTCAATATGTCTCATGTACAGCTGCTTTGTAACAATGAAAATTGTAAAAGCGCTATATAAATAAAGTTGAGTTGAGTATATTCTTAGAAATTAGGAATAAAGCAGTTATAGCTGAATGTATGTATGTCTTACTAATGTCTATTAATGTTGAGAAATGCTTTACAAATGATGAATTAACTATTTACTAATGCTTAAATAACGCTTCATAGCATGCAGTTATTATAAAGTGTTACCCTTTCAAGTAGTCAAGTCATGCATACATGCACATAAAAAATTGTAAATGAGATTTTAACATATTTAAATACATTTCCTGTGAACATTTGAAGGAGGAAAAACCGTTTGGAACTTGAATGCCTTGAATAGCTTTTTAACTGCTTTATTTCGACGAAAGAAATTGCTAGAAGACACCAAATGAATTGAGAACGATAAAAACAGATGGATGCAGCCAGAGAGGAAGACATTTGGTTCTTGAGGCGTATAAAATGAACTGATGTCTCTGAAAAAAAGCATTGACAAAATATTAAAGATAAACACAATACAGTGAATACAACAGAGGAAGAAGAGGTGAAAAATTGCGACTGGCGATGAAGGACTTCTCTGAATGAGCTCCACAACACTAAATTGGATTGTTATGCTTTAACCTGAGGCCCAGCTGATCAAATACACAGAGGAAAACAAAAACAAAACAATCCATAAATCCCTTGCTTTCAAAGTAACAAGGTAAGCAAAGAATACATTACAAATGCAAATCAAGTTGGCCGTTAACAGAAATCCCATATTGTATAGTTGACTAAAAAGAAAAAAATTCTCAGCCTTTTGTGTCATTGTGTTTGCTGGCTGCCACAGCAGGCAGTAATTCCACCTGTTCCAGTGCTTAGACAGATCTGAGATGAGTCAGTCATAAAACCGTGTCAATGCACATCTGCTGCTGAGCTGTTCACATCTGATCGTTATATCCAAGTAATTTCACAGCAAACAGCTTTATAACTGTCACGCTCACTGAAATAACAGCAATTACATTCTGAAACACACAGCAACCGTGCACACAGACCAAGACAAAATCATGTACAGTATGACTGATTACTAAAGGAATAGTTTACCCAACAATTTTACCTAACTCTTCATTTACATTGCTCATGCTATTTTCAACCTGTATTTGCACTCCGAACAAACAGAACAAAAGTTCATTTTATCAAGTAATTTTTTAAGTATGTAGTATATAGTACTTTATGGAGTAATGCTGCTTTCCAGACAACTTGGATTTCGGTTATTATGCCATAAAAAATTCTACTTCCGACCTCAATACGTTCCAGTCAACCACGCATCACATTCGCATGTTTACCACGTGATGTCACTTTGAGACGCCGAGAGAACGTAACAGCAGTCTATGCTATCGTTATATGGTAGCTATTCAAACGTAGGCATTTGTTCATAAATAGTTTCTGGATATATTAACGTTCATGTTCATACATATTACGTGTTGTAAAAATAGTTGAAAGTTTGGTTACATAAGGTTGCGAAGGGCTAGTCGCCATCTTGTCCGTGACGACAAATGATGCGTCTCGCTGAAGTCGGGGTTGATCGATCTGCCCCAAGCTCAGAAGTCGGATTACTGACTTCGTTTGCCGTTCCAGACGTTTACTTCCTGGATTGAGGTCGGCAATACCCAAAATCTGAGTTGTCTGGAACGCAGCATAAGTATACTTATATCAATTTACTTGTAAGTGTACCACCTTTTAAATGAAGTATATTTTAAGTTTACAGTAGTAAACTTGAGTACACAACTCCTCACACAAATTTTTTCACTACAACTGAAAAAGTACTTATTTTAGTTTTAATGCATTTATAGCATACTTTTTAATGGGTTTTATTGCATCCTTGCACAAAATGTTATAGATCTTTTGAGTATATTAAGTTTTTTCTTGCCTACATCTTGCCTGACATTTATGACTAATGTTCTTGAAGGAGGGTAATAATGCTAACTGCAATGAACCAGACACTCTTGCAATCATTTATGCTGTGTCCATTATGAGCTTTCAGAGGAGTCAAACATCTGTTCATACAGAATTACCATCTGACAACACTGTGAGTGTTGTTTCAGGCGAATGAGAGAAATTACACAGGGTTGAATAACATTTAAATGTGTTGAAAATTCCTAGACAAGACTAGAGGAGTCCACACAAAGCCAGAGTCCCCAGAATGCATCACTGGCTTGTGTTGATGGCCGCATGTCAAATTAAAGTAGAAGAAAGATAAAGAGAATGCTGTGAATGTGTTTCTTTATTAATCCCAGAGGTTTAATTAATTTGAACATACAAAGAGGATTGAACAATTTCAATAAAGATGATGCAATACAACTCCCTATTAAAAACTGTCACGATCGTGTGTGGGGAGGAAGAACCCAAATGCAGGCAGCGGCAGTGAAGGGGTTAACAGAGGTATATTTATTAAATGACAAAAAAAACAAAACAAAACCCTCGATGGGGAAAACTGAACTAAGAATATATACTGTATATATATATATATATACACACAAAATAAAAGACTTCCCACGTGGGGGCAAAACAAAAAGACAGGAACAACAAATAAACTAACTATAAAACAATGACACAACGTCTTACCAAAAAACATGGAAGGGAACACAGGCAGGGCAAGGAATCAGGAACACGAAGACTTCTACAACGAGTATGAACACGGTACAAGAGCACACGAGTACAGGGTACAACGAACGAGCACAGGACAATGAACACGAGGGCATTTTATAGGGAACACAAACGAGGGATGATAACACTAGGCAGGTGAGGGTAATGATACACGGCCGGGAAGTAATACGGGAATGAGAGGGGCGGGCCAATGACGAGACACGAGAAAGCACATGGAATGTCAATGATAAACAAACCATGACTTTCTCACACTAAACATAAGGGATCTGTCACGATCCTGCCACAAGACTAGAAAATCATGAACAAAGAGGGCAGGACCATGACAGAGCCCCGCCCTTAATGAACACCCCCAGGTGTTCACCAAGGGACCGACTAACAAGACAAGACCGACTGGGACAGTGACAAGAACCAAACAAACATAGTAAACATAACTAGGGGCAGACAAGCAAGGATGACACACGGGTTAGGGTGGTACAATAAAAATAACAAACATAGGAGGGGGGGTGGGACAAAACAAGGGTTCATGGGGGGCAGTCCAAAGGGGTTGGGACTCGGGGGAACAGTCTTAGTCCTTGGGGGCACTCGCGTGGGTGGAGTCCCCGGAGACTTGGTGGCGGCCGACTTGGCTGTCGGCCGGACCCGGCTAGGGACCAGGCTGACTGCCGGCTGAGTTACCGGCTGGAACGCCGGCTGAAAGGCCGGCTGAACAGGGCTTAACGCCGGCTGGAAGGCCGGCTAGAAGGCCGGACTGGATGCCGAACTGGACGCCGGCTGGGTAGGACTGGACGCCGGACTGGATACCGGCTGGGCAGGACTGGATGCCGGCTGCACCGGACTTGGCGCCGGCTGCACCGGACTGGACGTCGGCTGCTGCACTGGCTGGGACGCCGGCTGGATCGACGGCTGGGCTGGACAAGACACTGGATTGGATTCCAGCTGCACTGGACTGGATACTGGCTGGACCGGACTGGATACAATACTGGACACCGGCTGCGCCGGACTGGACACCGGCAGGATCACCGGCCTGGACGCTCCTCCACGACGCTTCTCCCTCCTCCTCCGGTCAATCGGGCTTGTGGCCAAGTTAGCCGGGCCCGTGGAGGACAGAGGGAGTTCTGGGTCGGAGGAGTCCACAGACGTCGTCCTTGAGTCTCTCCTCCCCCACTCGCCACGGGTCCCGCCAGGAGGACCGGGGACCTTGGAGCTCAAACCAGAGGGTACTGAGTCCCCCCGGGTAGCGGCAGCCAGGACGAGGCCCTCCGAAACGATTGACCGTGGGGCGGAAGTTCCGAGTGGGACCTCACCCCCAGGATCGTCCCGGTTGGCCACGTACCTGACCATGTCCGCAAACCCTAGGGGAGCCAGCAGACTCTTCTCCGGCGGTGTGAGGCGCCGAGTGAGGCAGCAGTTGAAAATCGCCTTCAACTCCGCCTTGCCAAACTCGGTCACCTCCGCCACCGCCGAGAATGCCCTGGCGAACTCCCGGTTCCCGTGATTCTCCTGACGGAACCCTAGCAGCAAGTGGGCTTGGCTGGACCGTGAGGACGACGTCGTGCCGTCCATCGGAGCTGCCTGCTGGGTTCGGGCTGGCTCGTTCGTTCTGTCACGGTTGTGTGAGGGGAAAGAACCCAAATGCAGGCAGCAGCAGTGAAGGGGTTAACAAATACTTTATTGAACAAAAACAAAACACCCACGAGGGGGTAACGAAGACAGGACTAATAATAAAAACAGAAACCAAAATACTTCCCACGAGGGGGCAAAACAGCAGGACAAAAATAACTCAAATTAAACACGACACAACATCTTACAAAACACGGAAGGGTAAAGAACAAACACGTATTGTTGTGGAAAAATATCAGTCTTGTAGTTCAAAAAATCTCTCAGACAAAGAAGGTCTGGGTGTCAAGGAGTTAACTTTATTTGCTCGAGCCAAACAAAGTGAGATGATCAAAAAAAAAAGAGTTTTCCAGTCTACAATTATAGTAAAACTTCTGAAAGGTGGTCTCTTCTAAAACCAATCAGGTACTTTCCTGTTATCTCTTATTTTTATTAATCAATTGTTAATTGTCTGCCACCAATAAGTCCCAGGCAACAAGGTACGTATCTAATGGTGGTATGCTGGCTATTACATCATTTTAAAAATAATTTGCATACAATGGTTACCACACGAGACCATCAAACATCCATGGTCTCCATACGAGACCACCAAACACACCTTGGCGTACGTGCGTAATCATGGTTACTCTTAAACAGTGGAAAATCCCCAGGTTTCAGAGAGAGCACAACAGGCTTCAAACTTTAGGCCTCTAAAAACATCACTGGATTTTACCTTGTTACATTGTGCTCAAATGTGCTTTAAACATGCTTAAAGTGACATTAAGTGCATTTATATAAACAATCATTGGTTACAGGTACAGATTGTGTCATTAAATCATCAATTCATCTTCAAATAATCAAATCATTATCATAAACATACTTATATGTAATCATTCTTATTAAATGTGATTTCAGATCAACACTTCTACGTACTAATGTTCCTATGAATACTTCTCAATACTTTTTAGGTATTTTATCAAGTGCATTTATAACTGTGGTGAATAACAGTGCTCAATACATGCAACAATACATGCAAAAATATATCTAAATGTGCTCAGAAATTACACAATAGTATCCACAGGCAAGACAGGAGTCAGGAACACGGGCAAACTACGAAGACTCTTTACATACAGGCAAGTACAACAGCACATAAGTACATGGTACAACGAACGAGCACAGGACAATGAACACGAGGGCATTTTATAGGGAACACAAATGAGGGATGATAACACTAGGCAGGTGAGGGTAATGATACACGGCTGGGAAGTAATACGGGAAACGAGAGGGGCGGGGCCAATGACGAGACACGAGAAAGCACATGGAATGTCAATGATAAACAAACCATGACTTTCTCACACTAAACATAAGTGATCTGTCACGATCCTGCCACAAGACTAGAAAATCATGAACAAGAGGGCAGGACCATGACAAAAACTCCAGGCTTGCAGAAAAAATGGTTTGCAAAAGCGATGCTCCGCCATATAATCTTAACTTTACCTTTATTTCAGATAGGTCCAGTTTTGTCAAAGCCTTCGGAAATCCAATTTATTGTATGATGTTTGTCTGCCCAACACACGAGACGGGCATGACTATACAGCCATTCATTCAAAAGACACATGCAGGTCACTGCTTTTAAATCTGCACCCAAATCCCGTCTATTCATGTAACTGTATATTATTTGTGCATATAAGATGGAAACAGTAAGGCAGAGAGAGAAATATCTAATTCTGCAGAACATTACCCTTCTCTATGGGCCTCGAGACTGAAGCCTCATCTGAAACACCTGCATCATTACCCTGATCAGCTATTCATACACTCATCATAAGGTTGATCTGATTGAATTATAGAAAATGTGAGAGCTCAGTTTACACCATCTCTGCACTACAAGCAATTGACTCAACACGATCAGGCACAGTATTATACATCTATTTTAAAGGGGTGATAATGACACAGCTAAAACGAACATTACGGATTGTTTTAGATGTAATGCAATGTGTATACACGATTTAAGGTTCAAAAACGCTGTATTTTCCACATAACGTGCATGTTTGTATCTCCTCTTTGCCCCGCCTCTCTGAAACGCGCAGATTTTTTACAGAGCTCATCGCTCTGAAAAGCGAGGTGTGCTATGATTGGCCAGTTAACCAGTGCATAGTGATTGGTCGAATAATGCAAGCGTGTGACGGAAATGTAACGCCTCTTACCATATTTGGAACATCAGGTTCCAAAGCAATTGTACTGACTGGTACACCCACCTTACTTGCGTATACATTTGGGTGGTCTTAGTCAAATCATACCACGAACTGATGTGGATCTGGGTGAGCATTCGCTTTTAGATAGAATGCATTTTTTGTTCCTACACTTTCGTTTTTGCAATTTTACGTGTCTAATACATGCATGGGCAACTTGTTATAACACACCAAAGACACAGTAAAACACGTATTCGCGCCATATGACCCCTTTAATCACAAAATTGTCTCCACTGTCTGTATAGCTAGACTACATGACGCTCCCCAATACTGCATTATCACCATCTACACTGCAAGCAAATGACACTAAGTGCCATAAAGTGCCACTGTTTGTATTCATAATTCACAGGACAAAATTTTAGGGTTGAACCCCATTAACTCACTATAAAGTGAAGTTACACTGCAAGTGAGCAACTCAACACAAGTACAATGTTGCATCAAGACTGAAATAGCTGTTCGGACAACACATTCTCACTCCCGACTCGTCACATATTTACGCTCGGTCAGTGCCCTTCGGCGTCACTTTTGAACGCGCAGAGTACTCCTTTGGCGTCGTTTTTTGACGTTAAGGCCACGCGAATTTCACCGTCGTTTTTTGACGTTAAGGCCACGCGAATTTCACCGTCATTATGAAAATGTATATATAAATATAACGTTAATTTGCAATGATGATGTTTCTGGGTTTAATTTAAGTTTAATGGCCAGGCTAATTGTGTTTACATGACACTATTCAGACAGTTTGAGGAAGTAATGAAACAGTTTATTTATCGTAATATAAAACACATAATATAAGCAGTCACAATGTCGTTCAAAAATACTGAAATTCCAAGGGTACCAACCCGAAACGATCGATTTGTATGAGGAACAGATGCGAAAGCGATCACCGTCCGCCGTAAATCTCAAATCCAGTGAGTGAAGAAAGATGGTCAAAATTTGCCGCCAGAGGAAGTTACGTCAGCTTCGATGCCATTGGCTCTCCCGTGTCTCGTGACCGATCGCGTCATTTCGTTGGCTTTGAACGTGAAACGGTATTGGCTCCCGCAACCGACTGCATCTAGCTGTTATGGTTTATCTTTTGAATGGGAGCCGACTTCATGTATTCACGGGACACGCACGGCATCTTCATGTAAAGTTATCGTACGGCTTTGGTGCAAAAACGTCTTCGTAACGAGTTGTTTGTTATATTTTGTAATGCTTTTGGTCAGTTTGTGCAATAAATACCTGTGACTGTACTTTTATTCGCGTGCTGTGTTTTATATGGCTGAGAAGTGGTTAGGGTTAGGGTGAGGTTGGGGTTAGGTGCTACAAAATATTAAAACCATAAATAATTATGAAATGCTAAGAATTGCACGCATGTCTGTCTGGAGCATTTAGAAAACAGCAACGCAGTTCCCTGTTCGTCGTAAAACGACGTCAAAGGGGTACACTGCGCGTTCAAAAGTGACGCTGAGGGGCGCTCACCGAGCGTAAATATGTGTTGAGTAGCGATGGGAATTATGATTCATTTGAGTGATTCGTTCTTTTTCAGTTCGTTCACCAAAATGATTCGTTCACTGATTCGTTCAGTGACCATTTCTATAATACGCCAGCAGGTGGCAAAAAAGACTTCTGTTATGTCATTAATGTATTAATGGACGTATAAACTGATTACAGGCTTTATTAAAATGTGTGTCTCTGATCTACTCATTAAATAAATAAAAATAAGTCTAAATACGATGTTCAGATGACCAATGCACAAGGTTTTTCTGCATAATTAAAAAGTTAATTGTTTGGTCATTTACACATTCATAAATCTGGGATTATGTTAAACGTGAAGTTTATGTATTTTAAATAAACAAGCGTGCAAAGTAGCCTACCTGTAACTGCGCTTTGCATCCGCTTTCTGCTGACTGCTGAACGAGACTCACATGCTAAATGACCGACCTATAGTGTACTGTACACTCTCGTTCAATTCGTTCAATTCGTTCACTTCTCTCTCGTTCAGACTCAACAGCGACTTGGTCAGTGTGGGCGTATTCGTTCAGTGGAAGATCTAACCAATTACACGTCCCTTCACAACCGGAACTGGAATGCTATTTGCTGACGTGACGCGAATGAGAGCTAACCAATACTTTTTTGTTTTACAGTTTTTAGAGAAGTGCATGACATGACTTAAACGTAATGAAGTCGTTTTTATTTGAAAGAACAATGAATTATACAAAATGCACACAAAACACCTGCAGTACAATAACTGAGTAAACAGGGCTTGACATTTTCCATGCAATAAAAATGACATTGTTAATTTTTCCTTGTTACATTTAACCATCAGCTTGCATTATTTAATTATTTTCGTAAGGATATTTACATTGTGTCCGTTTCTGTACTTGTTGAACAAGAGACCTCATCTTTCATTTCGTTTACGAGGCAGAAGTAACAGCTCGTTCATGAACGAGAATCAGCGAGTCCTTTCGTTCACTTACGAACGAGATGAACGAGATGACTGATCGTTCATTTCGTTCACGAACGAGAATAAGCGGGACCTTTCGTTCACTTACGAACGAGATGAACGAGATGACTGATCGGTCCGTGTATGGTCCGTGTAAGGCTTTGCAGTTATTTTTTCAATTTTCACCATCAAAAGTAATCAAATGAAAATTGGTTTCAAACTTTCATTCTCAATTTTCATGGGTACTTCACAAATGGATAATTGTCTCTCAGTTTCATTTGTATACGTGTTTGGGTAATTGCTTCAGAATTTCAGATTTTCGAACAAACAAAAATTACTTGTTTTTCTAATTTTACATTTATGTGCTTGCGCTTGCAGCTGGGTCGTACCATTATCGCCGGTGGTAAGGGTGTAGTCTACAGCCGCCCACGGACCCACACCGCTGTCGAGTTATGAAAGGCCTACGGTTTATTTAATCATATTTATCTCCCTTATGTTTTACACATGTATTGAATATATTTTTACTTTTACTTTTGTCTGGTCTGTAATCATTAATCTATTCGACATCGGTTGCCGTTTTGGTTTTAGTCAGTAGATGGCAATGCTGCGGATCTGTATGTCATTGGGAACGGCCGGGCAGCAAGTGCCCCAGCCAACATTTTTTTTGTGGGGCCAATGTAGGCCCCATATGGGCTTGAGGCATGGGCCCCAAGTGGGTTTGTCCATGGGTTCCATGTCGGCCCTATGTGAATTAGCCCATATGAATCCTACGTAGAATCTGAGTGGGGCCCATGTGGGAAACATGCATAAGCCCCATATTGGTCCCACATTATAAAGCCCATGTGGATTAAACCAATGGTTTAATGGAGGAGCCCTGCATAGTGTATACTTGAGTGGTTCTAGATTATGTTTTTTGAGGTTTCCTACCTGAACAGTACAATTTTTGTTATTGCTAAATTGTAATTGACCTTTTCCATTCTTATGCTCTACCAAATACAATGCAATTTTTACTGATTAAATCATAACTGCAGCATTTGGATGTTGCCTTCTTAGATGTTAGTCTTCAAAATGAATAATCTACTACTTTATATTTGCCTGTACATCATAAACATAATAGGTGCATTCTGAAAATTAAAAACACATGGATGTTCAATATCAAATTTATTATAATTTTCTGATCCTTAACACAGAATATTTAACTCAACCTTAAAAACAGTCTTAAATGTTAAATTCATTAAAAATAGTTTGATAGACTTCAGATTAGAAAGGGTACTTTAAACTCAACTGAACAAAAAATATTTTGAA
>NC_079910.1:18975312-19156833 GCF_024868665.1 Triplophysa rosa
TTTATTTAGTTATTTTTATTAATTGTCATTTGTTGCTACATATTGTGGAAAATGTTTATTAGTTATTTATAATGTTATTTATTAACATGTTATTTATAATGCTTGTTAATGTTTGATATGAAACGTTTTATTTATTATAATTTAACAATTTTCTTTTATTTAAGCAAATCTATAAATATTGCTGCTACTGACTGTAAAAGTTTAAATTTTTATTAACAATTATTTTTACAGTCAAATAAAAATGATTTTTTTTAAATAAATGTCAATTGTCTTGATTGACAATGAAGCACAGGAGAAATTAAGAATAACCCAGAATTAAACACATGAATAGTTAAAATGACTACATTTGGGTTTTTTTCAATAACCCAGCATGCTGGGTTAAAATGTGTAACCCAGTGTGCTGGGTTACTTTAACCCAGCATGTGTTCTGTCCAATATTTACCCAGCGCTGGGTTGCCAATTGGGTTGTTTTTAACCCAGCCATGTTTAGAGTGTAAAAATTGAAAAAAGAACCGCAAAGTGTTACACGGACCGGGTATCATCTGATCATTTGATTATTCCATTCAATATAACAAACGGGAAAAGAAAAAAACAGTCGATATTTCGTTTTTCCGTTTTTCTGTATGCACAAAAAAACGATGTTTTTCTTCTTATTTCAGCTTTAAAAGGGAAATCCAATAAGTAAATAAACCAAAAACGAAATAACGACCCTAATTATTGTTTTTTCATTTTTGGGTGATTTCCCAGGGTCTTCTGCGCGCGCACGCTTTGCGCATGCGCAATGTACAGCGGCTTACCGGGATCAAGTGCATGCGAATTTGCGAAGCTCGAAATGGAAATGAACGCATTTGCATATGCTTTGTTTGTACTTTTCACTCCCACTAAAAGAGTCACACTGAGAGAGGAGGACGTCGACTGTGGAAAATATTTCAAAAATATATATTGAACAATGCGGTTCACATACAATACTTTCCAGAGCTTACAGTCGAAGTTTGTTAGCATTATTGCTTTTAATATGTGACATTTAAGTAAACAATTAAGTAGCCACAGCTGGCTTGCAGCAGCAAAGGTGTAAATCCATAAATTACTTTTGTAATTTATAAGTTATGTGATGCGAACAGCCCCTCCCCCGTAACCTCACTCAACCGAGTTCATTAGATTCCCCCAGCTAAAACTACTGTCCTGCTATAGAGTAATTCATAAAAGATGTTCCGTTTGTGTTGAAACTGTGAGGTTTTTATGTAGTCATTTGCACCATTACATTACTTTAGGCCAGTGTTTCCCAACCGCTGTGCCGCGGCACACTAGTGTGCCGTGACAAGTTGTCTGGTGTGCCGTGGAAAATGGCCAATTTTTAATAATAATAAATTAAATATAGATGTACAGCAATGTTTTACAATTAAAAGTAAACCAACTGTGACCTCATCGCGTATTTGACCACGTATACGTGATCTCATCCAGGAGACTGTACGTATACGTGACCTCGTAGCCCGCGATTTTCCCATGTGCGAATTCCACACATAATTACGACCACGCTACTAAAACCAACGGGAAAACTTGGATAAATTCTTGAAAAGAAAATCTAACGCCCCTGAATCGGAACCTGGGCCTTCTAGCAGTGGAGACACAGGAAAGAAAGCAAAAACGGTGAGCTCAAGACAATACAGCGACAGTTATCTGTCATATGGATTCACTTTCACCAGGGATCGCTCGGCAGCACTACCCTTATGCTTAGTCTGTGGAGAAAAACTATCTAACCATGCAATTGTTCCTAGCAAGCTTAAACGTCATTTACAAACAAAACATCCATCACTTATTAAAAAAAGACAAACTATTTTGTGCGTTTGAGAGATCAAACGGAGAAACAGGCTTCTTTGATGAGAAAGAGTACCACAGTGTCTGAAAAAGCTCTCGAAGCTAGCTCCTGGTTGCTGGTTTAGTGGCAAAATCGAAAAAGCCACATACGGTGGTGGAGTCATTAATTATGCCTTCATGCAAAGCAATTGTGAAAACAATGTTGGGTTCAAATGCTGCCAAAGAAATTGCAAAAGTGCCCGTTTCAAACAATTCAATCGCCAGACGCATTGACGATATGTCCGCTGACATTGAGAGTGTTGTACTGGAAAAAATAAAAACTAGCGTCAAATTTGCACTCAAAATTGATGAATCAACAGACATAAGTGGGAATGCTCAGCTATTAGCAAACGTGCGCTTTGTGGATGGTGAAATCATCAGAGAGAATTTTTATTTTTGCAAAGAGTTGCCATCAAAAACAACAGGAGAGGAAATATTTCGGGTGACATCCGATTACATTGAACAAGGAGGACTAAAAAATGGGAAAACTGCGTGAGTGTGTGTACCGACGGAGCAGCATCCATGACTGGGAATACCAAGGGATTCGTCAGTAGAGTCAAAGAAAAAAATCCGAACGTCACGGTCACGCACTGTTTTTTCGTTACCAAAGGAGCTGTCGAATGTGTTGAATGGTGCAGTGCGTATTGTCAACTTTATAAAAACAATTAAGGCCTTTGAAAAGCCGACTATTTGCTATCTTATGTGAGGAGATGGGGGAAGACTTTATTGCTTCATACGGAGGTCCGATGGTTGTCCCGTGGTAAACTTTTGTCGCGTGTGTACGAACTGAGTGAAGAACTGAAAACCTTCTTAACAGCGGAAAAATCAGAGTACGCATTGCTGTTGGCAGATGAGGAATGGTGTGCACGGTTGGCATACATGGCGGACATTTTTGCACACCTTGTGTGAGGTAATTTGTAAGCATCTATCAACTCTCGAAGAAAAATTATCTTTTTATTTCCCCTTAACATCACCTGAAGCCTTTGACTGGGTTCGAGACCCATTTAGCTCATCTGCAATGGATAACGCAAATGGACTGTCGCTGCAGCAACAAGAGCAGCTCACTGAAATGAGACAGGACCGTGGTTTGAAAATTACATTCAGTGACCTACCTTTGGACAGTTTCTGGTTGGCTGCTGCCAAAGAGTACCCAGTCATTGCAGACAGTGCAATCTCAGTGTTGTTATCTTTTTCCACAACCTACTTATGTGAGCTCAGCTTTTCCAGTTTGACTTATATTAAGAACAAAAATAGAGAAAGATTGAGAGCAGTTGACCAAGAGCTCCGTGTGTCGTTGTCATCAATTCCAGCGAGGATATCATCTTTGTGTTCATCAAAACAAGCTCAAGTTTCACATTGACATCATATGTGAGTACTACGTTTATTATAATATGCTGTCTTAACAAGCAATTTAAAGCAATGCAGTTTTGTGCCATTTTAGTGGTTAATGTGATGCTGGTGTGCCGTGAAATTTTTTGCAAATTAAAACTGTGCCGCGGCAGAAAAAAGGTTGGGAAACACTGGTTTAGGCTACTGTTTTTAGGTAACATGCCAGAGCTTGTACCTCACGGAGGGACCATAATATATTATTCCATTCAATATAACAAACGGAAAAAGAAAAAAAACAGTCGATATTTCGTTTTTCCGTTTTACTGTATGCACAAAAATAAAAAAACGATGTTTTTCTTCTTATTTCAGCTTGAAGCGGGAAATCCAATAAATAAATAAACCAAAACGAAATAACGACCCTAATTACTGTTTTTCTCGTTTTTGGGTGATTTTGCACGGATTTCAGCGCGCGTAGGCGCACTGTGTGAGCGCGGCAGCGCGCCTGAGCTCTTCACGAATCTCTTGAGTGGGGGGTTAGGGGTTCGCATCACGTAACTTATAAATTACAAAAGTACTTTATGGATTTACACCTTTGCTGCTGCAAGCCAGCTACTTAATTGTTTACTTAAATGTCACATATTAAAAGCAATAATGCTAACAAACTTCGACTGTAAGCTCTGGAAAGTATTGTATGTGAACGTTAGGAATTGTTCAATATATATATTTGAAATATTTTCCACAGTCATGTCCTCCTCTCTCAGTGTGACTCTTTTAGTGGGAGTTAAAAGTACAAACAAAGCATATGCAAATGCATTCATTTCCATTTCGAGCTTCGCAAGTTCTCATGCACTTGATCCCGGTAAGCCGCTGTACATTGCGCATGCGCAAAGCGTGCGCTTAGAAGACCCTGGGAAATCACCCACAAATGAAAAAACTATAATTAGGGTCGTTATTTCGTTTTGGTTTATTTATTTATTGGATTTCCCTTTTAAGGCTGAAATAAGAAGAAAAACATCGTTTTTTTTATTCTTGTGCATACAGAAAAACGGAAAAACGAAATATCGACTGTTTTTTTATCTTTTTCCGTTTGTTATATTGAATGGAATAATCAAATGATCAGATGATACACGGACCGAAAACGAAAAAAAAAACCGAATTCTCGTTTTTCCGTTTTTTTTGATGAATGAAAAACGAAAATGGCGCCGTTTTCTCACTCCCGTTTGTTCAAGTTCAAACTGAAAAACAAATGGCCAAAAGATACACGGACCAATACACGGACCCTGATCGTTCATTTCGTTCACGAACGAGAATCAGCGGGTCTCGTTCAGACTCAAACACAGGCACGTTCAGTGAGGGGCGTATTCGTTCAGTACATTCAACCAATCATATGCTTTGTCAAAGCTCACTCTCGAACGCCATTGGCTCGTGCTTTAGACACTCTTTTAAGCCAAGACGCTCTGTGCTCGAGGGAGAGATTTCAGTGAACGAGAAATATGAGTCATTGCATTTCGTGAACGAGAACGATTGGTTCACTTTAAAGATTCGTTCAAAAAGAACGATTCGTTCACGAACGAAACATCACTAGTGACGAGTCGGGAGTGGGAACGGGTTGGTTCGGAAGTGTTGCAAATATGGCTGCCAAGTGGGGACACTCGCAGAATAAAAGTTCGCAATATATTTAACTGAGCAACCAACAATAGATAGAAAGAATTGTAATTATTAAAAAACTATGTACACTGCACATGATGACACAACACTACTTGACTAGAAAACAATTACAATCAACAAAGCTGCCTACACTGCAAGACATCACGCGAAGCGACGAAACTATCACACTCCAGTGACTTTATAATCAAGGAAGATGCCTACATCCCAAAACTAGAAAGCTTTATACAATATAGTGCATGCAAGCAACAAAACTACACAACAAAACCAAAACATTCTCATTATAATCAATGACATAGACATATGCAATTTAACAATCCTGTTAAAATGAACAAAGTTGTCGGCAATGCAAGCAGGTGACACAACAAAACTTACATGCTAATGAACAGAGCTGTCTACATTACACTTCACAGCATACAAAAACAGCAGCAAAGTTCATTCTATTAGAGGAACATGGTTCCTGTGGTTGAGATGAAAATAGCCTTACCAGTCATATTCAGGAATCACCCACACATTTAGTTAAATCAACAAAGAACTCTACTGTAAATAGAACACAAGTCGACAAAGCTGCACAATGCACCAAAACTAGTTCATTCCAACACCACAGGTCACACTGCAATGATGAAAGCAGTTTGTTCCATTGCGTTTTCTCAGTGTAGACGGGCTATTCGTTTCATTGAAGTTTGAAAAGATCATGTTTTACGTTAATCAGCTGATGTAAAGGGTGAATCAGGGCAGATTAACGCTTCTGCATCTGGTAGTGTCAGTCAGAGCTGCTCGATCTTCCGTTCTCATCTCAATTTTCATGACGTGTGATTTAAATTAATCAGAGAGACTCTTATCAAGACAGACATCAGAGAATGTGTGAGTGCTTCAGTATCACTGTAGTATGATCATGATCATCATCAAACAGGCTACTTGAGAGTGACTGAGAGAGAGAGAGAGAGAGAGAGAGAGAGAGAGAGAGAGAGAGAGAGAGAGAAGAGAGCGGAGAGAGAGAGAGAGAGAGAGAGAGAGAGAGAGAGAGAGGGGAATTTTAAAGGGATGGATAATCCAAATTCTGTGATTAACTTCTGTTTGGAACCTGAATGACATTTTCATAAAACACGATTTGGTAGATTTATCAGAATATATCTAATAGGGCTGTGCGAAAAGTAGTGATACCTCTACTAGCGATTTTTTTTTATGAAATCATGTCATATACATACGGCCAAAAGTAAGTGGAAGCGAGCATGGCGAAAAATATAAGAGCTGTAATAATCAGATCTGATGTGTGGGTGTGCTTTGGTTTTCAAAATAAGTAATGGAGTAATGAGTTATATGAAATAATGCTGTTTGTAGGCTTCGCAAGTCATGACACAAGTCACTTGGCTACTGCAGTGCATTAGACAGAAAGTTTATTAAGAAAAGTAACAAGGACATTTATTGTGCTTTCACGGATGTGACACCAGCGCATTTACAGCACGGATGAACCAGGGGTTTATACTGCCCATGTTCAGTGTTTTAACTGTAATGCATCACAACAGCCAAGTGACTTGCGTGAGCCACCTTATTCCCCTGTGCTACCCACTTGAGGGGCGCAATCCACAGTTTGAGAAGCCAAACCTCTAATCTAAAGGTCCATGCATCGCACATCATGGCCACTCATCAGAGGTAAGCGATGTTTTTACAGAAACCCCCCGGTGGTGCACAGCATGTTGTATTTCTAATACATACCAATATATTGTATCGTGATATGTATCGTATCGGGAGGCACTTGCCAATACACAGCCCTAATATCTAACTACCTTATCACTAAAAGGTGGATGGAGATGAACACAGAAAAGTGACACACATTCACCATGCAGGTCATTTCCAGGGAGGCTAAAATGTAAATAAATACTGATGAAACCATCAAGGATTATATTCAGTACAGTAAATATGCAACCTTACAGTATATAAATGGTCTCCCTGATATCTGGAAAATCCAAAATGAAGGGATTACTTTAAACTGTTAAATCTAAATCCTTTATGGATTCTTGCCTTCTACTTTATTGATGTGTCATTCTAAAACAGTGTAGTCTATCGAAAAGCTTTCTTTAACTTTTTTGTGTCTATAGATGATACACAAAATATCTGGTGAACAGGTCGACAATTGGTATCTTCCTACTTGGCATAACCAAAGAAATCTAAGCAGATACACATATGCCAAATAAACGATATAAGCATTTGATAGGCTGTTAAATCCATTTCGAAAGAGTCACTTTTAAGACTATTACTCACTACTCACTCAGTGCCGGTGTGTTAAAAAATGTATTGCAAAAATGAATCCCACTGTAAAAAAACATTCCCGGTAATTTTCCAGCAGCTGCAGGGCGCCAGTAAAATTCTGTAAAATAACAGTTTTTTCTGTGTTTTCATGTTTTCTGTAATTTTACAGTTGTTTACCGTATTTCAGAAATCTGTGAAAAATCTGTGAAAAAATAATAGTAAGATTCTGTAAAATTACAGTGCAGTTTTGTTAATATAACTCACATGAAGCCTACACCATAAATCTAAAAACTATTTAGCTTGAATTTGTTTGTATTATTATTATTTTATTTAGTATATGTTTTGTGTATGTTTTTGACTGGGTAGACAATAGTGATTAATGTTTGTTTTTGGCAGTCCACATCATCTCAAAACTCACCCCAGTGTCAAACACAACCTTCAATCTCCATTCAGTCGTGTTTGTGATGGATCTGTTTTTATTCACAAGTGTTTTTCTCTTCAACACAGAACACATCAGGAATAATTCAAACAGGTGCTCAAATTCACACCAAACAGCTATACATCCCTCTAGCTTCAGCTCACACACACACTTCTGTTAAATGATGTACAGAGGATGTGCCAGTAAGTTGTGTCTGCAATCATCTTATTCACTTCTCCCCCACTTATTTTAAGGGGATTTAATTAAAAATACCCTAAACATGAAAATTCTGTTATTATTTACTCACCCTCTTGTCATTTCAAACCTGTATGGCAAAAGAAGATATTTTGAGTAACTGATCAACGGCGGTACCCATTGACTCATTGACTTTGATTTTGTTTCCATACAATAGTCAATGGGTACCACCATTGTTCGGCCACACACTTCAAAATATCTTCTTTTGTGTTCTGCAGAAGAAATAACCTCATGCAGGTTTAAAATGATCAGAGGCCGAGTAAATGATGACAGAATTTTCATTTTAGGGTGAACTATCCCTTCAAAAACCGAATAACGGATTGGATCCGTAAACATTGCCTGAGTAACAAAAACATGACTACCATTCAATTGTTAAAATTACAAATCCAACTTCAACTATAAATTATACAATATATATCGTAAAAGAAAGTGTAATGTTGAAATGGTCTTCACAACTCATGGTGCTTCAGACTGCAGCATACATAGAGGTAACGGTTTTGAATCAGAACAAGTGATCGTGAGTCTTGTGGGTGTTCTGTGGGAGGACACTCTTCGCATAAAAGTCATGTTCAGGTTTTCCTCTGGGTGATAAAATAAAATGTTTCTTATTGCTTAGTAACTTTGCTTTTGCTGCGCTGTGCAGAAAACCAGGCTTTGGCTAGCAGAAGTGGGCGAGAGACTGTATTTGGGTATAGCAAAAATAATCCAGAGACCCTTCTCATGCTGTGCCACAGGAGTGGATGAGCTAATGAAGTCCATTAGCGTGGGTGATGTGAAACACAGTCCACAGATACCATAATATTATACACACCGAACTGCTGATGGTCAGCAAAACATACACTCAACTTTAGTACGCTGAACTTAGATCCATAAACACCATCAAATAAGAGAGAAGGGAGAGAAGGTCTGAAACATTAAAGGGATCGTGTTATGAATTATATATTTTATATATTTCCCTCTGAGATCCAATTATAATGTTAGTCAAAATGTTGTGCCAAACACGGTTATCCTTTAGTTTTGAATGATCCTTTTCTCTATTTAAACTGCTAGAATACAACCAACCTGGTCTCATAGGAAATACGTACCTCTGTACACTTTTTGCAGCGCCACAAAATATGTACCACCAGGTACATATTGCTACAGTTTTGAGACACAAAAGTCCACTGGGGGAGCTAATGGTCCGGTAGAGAAGGCGTGTCAGTGTCACGATTTGCCTCTGAAACGATTTTACAAAAACTTAAGCACCTAACCCCACTCCTACCCTAAACTTAAACCTAAACCTACCCACTTCCCAACCACATAAACACGCAACAAGGAAATAGAAGTCAGACACGGCTATTTATTGCAAGAGTCTTATAAAGCCGTCGATATCATTGCGTGAGCACAGCAGGTTTTAATCGCTGACGATGGCACTCCAGGAATGCACCCAGTCGTGTTTTATTGAAGTGTACACTCAAGGGTAGTGCATGATGCAATCGTAATGGGGCAGCCAATGGCGTTTCATAACGTAAACTAGCGTAATGACGCAACCAGTCACAAGACACATGAGAGCGAATGCCATTTCACTGTCGAAGCAGACGTTCTGGCGGCAATTTTTTAAATTTTGTCACTGTGCGCAGGCGGTCCGGATCGGAGTTTTATGGCGGATGGAGAAGGGGATCGCTTTTGGGTCTGTTCTTCGTTACATCTGCCTGTTACGTGTTGTGTTTTATATTGTGTAATATACAAACTGTTAGGTTTAGCGGCGGGGTCAGGTTACGTGCTCAAATACATCTAAATTGTGTGTACGAAATAATAAAGGCACACAAAACATGACGTCTGATTAAATTCTAAATCGTTACAACCCAATATAACATAATGGTGTTTTTTATAGTTTAGGGGCCTTTTGCATTTAATGGACAAGGACAGTGGCGAGCAATACATTGGATAGAGACAGGGGAGTGGGACCGGCAAAGGACACTCGACACGGGAATCGAACTTGGGTCAGGCCGCAAGTGCACTGGCACTACATAACGGTGTAATGCCGAGAAATGCACCCCTGCCAGATTATGCACTCCACCTCCCCACAATGGTTAGGGAGAGGATTAGGTGTTAGGGGAGGGGTTAGGTTTAGGATTAGGTGTGGGGAGGGGAGGGGTTAGAATTAGCCAATCGGATAGCAGTATTATTGAAGGGGGTGCATAATCTGGCAGGAGTGCATTTCTCGGCAAGACACCGGCACACTAACCACAAGGCTGTTGGCGCCGACATAATTTGGTGTTGTTAACGTTACTGTTGTTGGAAATTGTGCTACCGGGTTGTAATATGGAAGTCTGTAAATCGCTTTAGATTAAAGCGTCTGCTAAATGACTAAATGCAAATGTAAATATGTACCTGGTGATACATATTTTGTTGCACTGCAAAAAGTGTACAGAGGTACGTATTTCCAATGAGACCAGTTTTAACACAACATATAGGCCTTTTTTGCTGCTGTGGTTTTAATACATCTGTGCAAATAAGATATAGTGCTTTGACAAGTTTACTCAAGTTAATACAAATTATATTAAATGAATCATTAGTTCTTATATGTTTAGAAACAACTAGTTAATAGTGGGAACAACAACTGATCATCGTATATATATATATATATATATATATATATACAGTATATATATATTTATGTTCTTATGTTCGTATAAGTACAACGTACAGTGTATATATATGTGACTGGCTGTTACTGATCACATAATAAATTTTTGCTTTAAAGGTTCAATAAATGTTTTTTTACAGTTGGCTTTCATTCATGTTCATGTATTTTAATTTGATTTCTCGTTATATAATAGCAGCTTCAAATAGGCTTAGTAAAATGAAGTGTAAAAAAGTCATGCCCTGAAAATATGCCTTCAGGCCTGAATCAAGTAATAAAATCATCCTGTACCAATGTTTATTTATTTACCCAAACATTTCTGAGAGGTCATAGATACAGAACTCAAGAAACCTCCAGCTGAACTTTTCTTTACGTAAACTCTATCATGCATAATGATCACAGCGGGCTGAAGTTAAAGTACTGAACCGATGAGACAGTCCGATCCCCAAACAAATAAAACATCACTTTGTATTTACCCTCAGAGATCCTCGGCTGTTTCAATAACTGCTTCTGGGTGGAACATAAAATCGTGTGTGCCATATGGTCACGAAGCAGTGTTTTAGTTGATTTACAGAACCTTGATATTGGCACAGTGTTCACAACTCTATTCACAGATTATTACCATCCTTGATATGAGTTCAGTTTGTAGAGAACAAGAGATATATGATGGGCAGAATTACCCTGAGAAACATGGGCTGATGTACGTGTTGGGAAACGTAAGATGGGATGAACTTCTGAGAAATGTGTTCAATAACTTGTCTACTATACTACAGTATAGTAATGTACAACTTTATTATCATTATTTATCACTTGCATACATTCAGTGATTGGCATGTGTCTGTAATGATCCGAAGAGAGCACACATCACACCTCTCTTCATCAGTCTGCATTGGCTCCCTATTACCGTCCGTATTCAATTCAAAGCTCTGCTGCTACAGTAGCTTAGACGACCACAAAATCAGCTCCTCCATACACAAACTCACTAATACAGACCTATGAATGGCGGCTTGAGGTGCTTTCTCATAAAGGCTTAAAATCATGTAGACCCTTCTTTCCTGGACTGGTCTGCGCTAGTGGAATAATCTGCCCATCTCTGTCAGAGCCGCTGAATTTTAGGCCATCTGTAATGACCCGTTCACATTACAGGCGACAAAACATCATGATCCCATTCATTTCAATGCAGAGCTGAGGACTTCCGGCGATGGGGCGTGTCTAGCGACGCGACAAAGTTAAGAAATGTTTCGCTTTATGAAAATGAGGAGCGACTTTTGGGAGGGCCAGCCAATAGGAGTGAAGATGGGAGCGAACGTGATTCTTCTCATCTCAGCTCCTGCAGCGCATCACCAGTAGTGTAAACACCCACTAGCAACCTAACCTCCCAACCCATGGCGACTTGCAGTGACAAAGTCGATTGTAATGTGAACGGGGCATGATAAATGACTCAAGACTTTTCGTCAACACTTGACCCAACAACACTTGCATTTCATTTCTGTTGCTATCCTTTACATGTATGAAGAGTTTATTTGCAAAAACAGATAATTCCGTTTTTAAAAATGTTTAAAAAAAATATTGTGTTATCATATTTTGTATTATATAGTTTGCTGTTTTGTTTTTTGAGTTACTATTACTCAATCAAAGCAACCCAGCTGCAATTTGATTATATTACTTAGATTGCATAATAAAAAACAAACAGAGTTATCTGTTTTCGCATATGAACTCTTCATATATAGTTTAGCTGTCTGTGTTCTGTTAAGAAAATTGAGACCAGTCTTCAATGTACTTGCACTTTATTACCCTTTTTGTTGCTTCTATTGTTCACCTCATTTGTAATTCACTTTGGATAAAAGCATCTGCTAAATGATTAAATGTCAATGTAGTATCTGTAGTAAAGTTGGACCATTTATATTTAATACGAAATGAGTTGCTATTAAAACTTTAAATGTCACCCATATTCATGTATTGATCGCTCATAATTACCATTTTAAGCCTTCATTGAATAATAATTAGATCAGGAAATCTATTAACGGCTGCATCTCATAAAAACTGGATTTTCTTTGCTCTTTTGAAACAGAAACAGGGATTAAAGCATCCTGTAGATATTGAACCCTACATTGTACCTTTTGTCTTGCCAATCAATCATATTTGAATTGAACCGAACTGTATCATTTACAGCTCATTAACAAAATCCCATTCACAGTCCTGTAAGGACGACGAACACTGATGAATTTTAAAAGTTTCTTTTTTCCCACAAAAATTGGATACAGTTGTGTAAAGGTTTGCAGCTGTTACATTAGTATTTCCTTGTATTAAGTGACACGTCTTTAGTCGTACGCTCATGCTGCTTTAGTTGTCTGGTTGGTTTATTGCTCATGTGCACCACTGGGTGGTTTGGCTTATGATCTCAAAACACCATAAAACTAGTTATTCAACTACAATCAGAGCAGTGGATCTTATCATATGAGAAGAAATATTATAGAAGACTCTTATGATAAAGGAAAGACCTGAAACAGATGTTCTGTATACGAGCGTTATGGGGTTTCCCTGGTTGTTCCTCTGTTGTCTGTTGTTGATCGCGGAATGGGACCGGGTTGGACCTGCACGGTTTCGGCGGGTGGGGCTTCCTGGGTCACCGCTCGTGGGCTCTCCCTGTTCTTCGTGGACGTTGCTCTGTGGCTTTGGTCGGGGTCACTGATTGCAGCTATGACACGTCAGAGGAGATCTGGCCCTCCCGGCTGAGCCTGGTTTCTCCCGAGGTTTTTTTTTTCTCCATTATTCATCATTGGAGTTTGGGTTCCTCGCCACAGCAGAGCAGTGCAGTGTTGGCTTGCTCACCGGGAGACTGCATTTATTTATTTATTCATTTATTTATTAGATATTATTTATTATACTGATCTTGCTTGGTCTATAAACACCATGCACTGTGCTGTGTTTTACCTTTCTGTGTTTTTCTTATTTGCTCCTGTAAAGCTGCTTTGGAACAATGCACATTGTGAAAAGCGCTATATAAATAAAATTGAATTGAATTGAAGTAAAGAAGAGAACTGGCAACAAATGATTTTACTAACACATTGTAAAACATGCTGTAGTATTTACTTATTACTGTGATCATGCAAAGCCAAAGTTTTAAGCGGTTTAGTTCAGAATGAGCAATCGTGGCATTTGGGATTTCCTCATAGGGGCAGGATGTTCTCAAGTTAAATTCTTAATTAAAACTTTGTACAATTGAAAATAAGGCATCAAGACAGTTTAAGTTTTTGGAAGCTTGTAATAAGTCCCTGTGAAATTGAAGTTGCCATAGTGGGCGTGGCTTGTTTTTTTATCTACTGCAGACTCATTGGATTTGGAAAATGTATAAAATGAGCTGAGAGAATTACATTGCAAGATTTTGATGAAAGATTACAGTTGTTTTGTGGTATGACTTGCACAGATTAATTGTTCACCGCAGAACTAGCAATGTGAGCTAACAAAGTAAATAGGGAAATTTTGGTTTCATATTGGGCAATGCAACCTGATGACAGGAGAAAACGTATTTTTACAAGGTGGTGATTTTGTGTGAATTTTGACAGTAACAGTGTTATAAAAAGTGAAAAATGGTAATGAAAAACTAATTTGCAACAGAAAAGTGAAAAGTGTGGGTATTCCAGCTGACGGTACTTTACTCTACATGAGATGCAGATGCCTCTCTCTCTCTCATTGCCTGTCTCTCTCAATCCAAAAAGCTTTTCATTCGCTCATTAACTCCACACATCACATGGGTGCTCCTACTCGATTTGTCTGTGTATCTTCCATTTCCAGCACATAGACACGCGTACAACCCCACGACATCTCTTCATCTCACCTCCCACGTTCTCCACATGAATGCTGCACGGTGGACGGCAATTCTCCGGCTGTGGTTTGATTTTCTCCTCTCATGGATAAATCCGTTCCTCTGCCGGGTTCAATGCCTCAATTCTTTGCCAGACAGAACATCAAAGAGGAACACAAGACTGGCTGAGCGTGTAGAATGAGGAATGAAGGAAGAAACTTGGGTTGCCAAGACCAGCCCGGTTCCTCCTGTCCGCCATCCATGAATTTCAGAGAAAGCTCTCGATGGTCCCAATCCTCGATTCTTTCCACTGTCTTCAGGGGCTGTGAACATGCAGTGCTGCCAACACCTTAATGAACAAATAGTCAGGAATCGACAAGCCCGCCAGAAGGACACAAAAGCCATTTGGAGACTATTGAGCGACTGTTCTTGCTGCTTTAGATCCGTGACAAACAAACCCTTAACTGAACATAAGACCCAAAAGAACAGAGCAAGCGCTTTTAGCTACTCATGTTCGATTTCGTGCGTTGTTGCATTTAGAAATATCAGACTGCAAATCATAAAGCAATTGCATGTGATGGTGGTGTATGTCAGAAAGTGCAGAGCAGAGTTATATGACTTTGGTCATAGAGGATTGCTATCATGCAAAGTTTATCTCCAGTCACTATCAAAGGCACCTAAACTTCTTTATCTTTAGGATTACATAAATATGTAAGAGTTTACTAAAGAGTGTGGAGACCAATATTTATCTGTGCCCTGCTGTTCAGTTTGTTAGGTTCTCAACCTCTCATATGCATTACCCATAAGGCCTAAAATAATGAACTCTGGGGAGTCAAAAGCACAGAATGTCAGTTGCGTTGCTATCTACAGTATGGGCGGAAGCCAGAAAGCTCCCGAACCTTATCAAAGATATCTTAATTTGTGTTGCGAAGATGAACGGATGTCCTATGCTTGTCCAACGACTTGAGGGGGAGTAATTTATGGCAGAATTTTCGTTTTTCGGCAGAGTTTCCCTTTAATAGTTAGTTTAGTGGCGGAGTGATATAAACAGTGAAGCGGTTTCCGTGGAGATACTGGTGGAATATTGCATAGCTCTCAGCCAATCAGATTCGAGAACCAAACTTACACATAAAATGACAAGTAGGTCACCAAGCTTTGTTTGGGGGGGGTTGGCTAGGGGGACCCCCAAGAGTTTTGACACAGTTTGAACACTGCTGATAAACATGTTTTTTTTGCTGTATTGATTCTCGTAGTACTATTTGATATCTTTCTGTACTATACTATGCTTATTGTTGGCTCTTAGGACAGCATGTTGAAAACGCTCTCCTTTGTAAGTCACTTTGGATGAAAGCCTCCGCTACATGAATATATGCAATAAAGATACCATGACTTTACCAAAGCACATTTTATATCTTTCCAGTTGGAGCACTTTATGTTAACTAGAGAGGCCCGATTACAGCTGTTGAATATTGAAGAGCTGAGGGGTCTGTCACGCATTTCTCACAATCCACATTTCCTCTTCACTAACCGATGCTCTCGTGAGGTTTTTAAGATCAGCGTGCGTGTGTGATTCTCGAGAGGTCTGGCTGAAGATGCTTCATGCTTGTTCGAAATGAGTGTTGTACAGTATGCATTCATAACAAGCAGAGAGGCCAGATACGAGTAAGCGTGCAGCTTTCGGGATCACATTCATACCTGATCAATACAGAGATACAGTAACACTGCAGAAATCAATCAGAGCCCAAGCAACAGCACACAACATGATTGATGATCAACACCACATTCTGTACTAATAGAGATAATGCTTAGTGCTCATTAGAGGAATTAAAATCGACCCTGTAATACATTTCTGGTGTTAAAAAGAGTTCAACATGATTTAACTCATTCTTGATAAAAAAGGAAAAAATGAATGTACTGTGAGGCCAATAAACCTTATAACAATGCGCATGGGTCATGTGGACTATTTTATTGTGCTTGTGTCATTTTGGGGTCTCTGACTCGGAGCAGTTCACAACAACATTTATCATAGAGACAGATGCTATAATGGACATTGCTTGAGAGGCAACATTCACCAAACAAACACATCAAATTCGGACAATCAAACCCGGTTTCCATCAACACTCTGGACTTTTTTCATCGTATGAAACTCCGGGCTGTAAAAGTTGCTCATGTCAGAAGAAAAATTAGTTTGTAAAGCAGCCAGACTAATAGATGGGCAGCGCTTCTGAGGTCAGACGGCCGCGCACTGACATCGCCCGATATGACCAAGATGAATCTGCCTCCTGCCACCAACAACTAATGATAACATAAAGCCCTGTGCGGAGGGACGGCTGTGATTTACTGAAGAGCAGCGAGTAAGCACTAACGTCTCCGATTCTTCCAGGAACTTCTCGAGCGTACGGAGGAAACAGGTTTTGCCACTAATTAGTTTTCTTCCTCTATTTCTTTTTTAGTTCCAGCTCATTTCTCTCTCTCGCCTGATTCACAGGCTAACAGTAAACACATCCTCAGTCATTCCTGCATTCAATTCAGGAATATAGACGGATGGAGAAAAAACACTGTTGATGGAAACATTTACGAAATGAAGATGCAGATCTGTGTGCGGTGATGGATGAAGGTTTATATATAGATGGTCACCGCTGATGTTTCTATCAAATAATGAATCGCAAAAATAAACACCCATTAAGTTTCAATTCGAAGATTATAATCTCTGCTGGGTTTTATCCTTTATTCATTTACGGTGGATTTGATTTCATTTTGGATTGATTTGATGGATCGTGAGTTGGCGTTACCACAGCGAATCAAGGTGGTTGAAAGGGAGGAGTTGAAAAGTTATCACATTGTGAACAATGTGAAAATCATATTTTAAAGGAAGGCAAATGCTGTCAAAACAAGCTCGAACTTCATCATACACATGCAACAGTTTAGCATTACCAAACATGATTTGTCTTCATATCAGCCAAATGGAAACTTGTTTTTGACTTTTTGCATTTTGTAATATGGTGAAATGAGAATGTGTTGCAAAATGATCATGTGTTGTTCAAAATCATGACAGAATGTCAGAGACAGTGAGCAACAATGTAAAGCAGTGGTTCTCAAACTGGGAGCTGTGGCCTCCTGGGGGCCCCAAGATGGTTCCTGGGGGGGCCACGGATTTTGTGGCATTTTAGAAATATAGATATTTATCATACATTTTGTGCAATCAAACATCAGAAAAACAACGCCACCAACCATAAGAATTGATGTTTTAGCATTGTTTAACTGTTAATTGTTTAGCATTTATTTTCTTGGTTTAATTAAAATTTTAAGTTTAAGATTATAAGCCTTTATTTGGGGGGCCGCAAAGCAATGCACTCTACACAAAGGGGGCCTTACAACAAAAAAGTTTGAGAACCACTGATGTAGAGGATGAACGCCATACTCAATAAAACACCTCCCAGACAAGTGGTTCATTTTCTTAAGGGAGTCAAAACTATACATTTAATTGAATTTCTGGAATCGTGGAAAGTCTCCATACACAAGAATTAGGTTGCAAGAAATCACTCCTGTGAATGCATGACTGTGATCAAATGTGTTCAAAATGTCATTTTTTTGTCTTTCATATACATTTTTAACATTTCATGCTTTAATGATAATAGTATTTTCATTATTAGTTCAAAAAACAATCCTTTAAGAATGATGATCTTCTGTTTTCTTTGCAACATCCTTTCTACAGCAGTTAAATGTGATATGAGAAAAGTAGACAAGAAAACACTCATTATAAAAACTTTATTTTGAATAAAACATGAAACCTCATTACATGTAGTGTAGTCGGTCTAAACGATCCATCTCGGGTCAGAACAGCACAGCACAGCATCGGTGACGGTAAGACTTCATTAGGTCAGAATCGACTGCTTTGCAGATGTTACAGTGATGTTAAAATCCAATGCTTCATTGAAGGGAGAACGCCACAAATACACCATGTAGAAAAGTGAAAAGGCCGTGGGGAAAACAGGGGACAAGCTTACTCGCATAACCTTTGTGGAACAACAGATGGAATCGTGTCTGTTTTAGTTTTGGAAATGGGAATCAATCGACGGTCACGCCAATGAACCGCTGAATGATGGATGATGTCTGAGGTAGCAAGGCAATCATGGCTTTCTTCTAATTTTAGAACATTTATTTATAAAACTATACTACACAAAGATAAATCTTGAGCCAAACATCTTGAAAATCCACATTTCCTACATCTTTGTAATATAATCTTTCTACGCGATCCATCGAGGATTACGGCATCTATCGCCCGCTCGTCTCCTGGAATGGATGCTTTATAGGCACAAAAGGGTGTTTGTTGACGCATTTGAACGTTTGTGTTGTAGAACATCTGTGCATGCGTTCTAGAAATGCAGTGACCGTTCAAACGTGCCGATGTCAGAGATGAAAACAATGTGAAAACGATACTTTAAAGGGAGACCGTTCACGGCAAACACTGTCAAACAAGCTCTTTAACGGAACAACATGCGCTAACAGTTTAGCATTACCAAACATGATTTGTCTTCATATCCACTGATATTTACGAAGTTTTCGGACTTAACTAATAACCTCTAACGTCTGCGGAAAGATGACGTGCTAATTTGAAAAAGCAAATGACGTAAACTGCTTGTGCGATACAGTATGTAGCAGTCTGTTTCGCGGTGATCACGAAAATAAAAGCGTACAGGATACACGGTAAATGGCCCCCATAACCCTAAATAATCACTGGAGTAATACAACGATGGGCAAGTACACCTCACGTATAATCTACATGTTGATCAAATGTACAATTGCATAGTACAGACAGACGCAGTAGTAATAGTCATTTCAACGAATTCTGTGGTCCAGTTCCAGAGTCTTTGGGTCCGTCTGGAAATCTGCATCTCTGGAATGGGAATTCTGTCAAGTTGCATTATGAGAGTGCTCTTCAAGATTTCTGCTCTCCAAAAGGAATTTTCTGTTGACGGACTTCACATCACCTGCACACAAACGTCAATCATTCAAACATACATATTAAACAAGTGTTTGAGTCATAACACTGACTGACTTCACATCGTACTGAGATGGAATGGACAAGCAATTAATAAAGAGAATCAATGCAATAAGAATCAATGTTTTTAATTGCTATAATTGATTCAGGAGTCTTAAACACACACAAAATGGTTAAACGTGTCCAGTTTTCTTTCTCATGTTGATGTATTTCATATGGGAACAAATCAAAAGGCTTGCTCCTATCCTAAAATCTGCTACTTGATATCGCTTGCAGATGGCAGGTTGGATTAGGGGGAGGGACTGTGTCATTAGCACTTTTCACACAAACCAGTAAATTACAGTTAAAAGATCATTTGTGAAAGCAAACTTAGAAAAAATGGCAGTAAAAATTTCTGCTATGAGAAGTTGCAACATTATCAGTAAATGACCAGTATTATGTTAACAGAGAATAAGATTAGGCCAGAACGCACTTTTGTAAGGTGTTTGCTTTGGGCCAATCATAACGTTCTAGCTAAACGTTTAATCTGCATTCCTTAAGGGATACTTCACCCAAAAATGAAAATTCTGTCATCATTTACTCACCGTCGAGTTGTTCCAAATGTGTATACATTTCTTTGTTCTCATGAACAGAGAAAGATATTTGGAAGAATGTTTGTAACCAAACAGATCTCAACACCCATTGACTGCCATAGTAGGAACAAAACAATGGTAGTCAAAAGTGCCCCAGAACTGTTTGCTGTTCTACATTCTTCAAAATGTCTTCTTTTGTGTTCAACAGAACCAACTATTTTTCCTACTATGGGAGTCAATGGGTGTTGAGATCTGTTTGAGCATTTTCATTTTTGGGTGAAGTATCACTTTAAGGAGGAACAGTTCAGTACTTCAGCTAGAACCCCTACAGAAAAGACACATGGAATTCACATGTGATCACGTGTGAAATGTGTGTTTTTGGAACATTTTGGTGTGAATCCCATGTGAAACCCATGGGATAACATGTAAAGACCCATGGAATGACATGTGCCACATGTGGTGATGTCTCCCCATGTGATCACATGTTCTTCACATGTCACCACATGTTGCACATGTCATTCCATGGGTTTTTACATGTTATCCCATGGGTTTCACATGGGATTCACACAAAAATGTTCCAAAAACACACATTTCACATGTGTTTTTTGCATGTTAAACACATGTGATCACATGCGAAAAACATGTGAAATTCATGTGTCTTTTCTAAGTCATCTAACACAAAGGTTCTCAACAGGGGGGCTGTGGCCCACAAGGGGGCCCCAGCTGACATTTAAGGTGGCCTGAAGACAACTAATATTTTAAAATTAAACAAATTGGGAATACATAAAAAACTAAAACATTTAATAAAAAATAACGTTTTTTCCAGTTAATGTTAAGTTTTAAAATATTTTGTTGGGCTTAAATTGTAAGTGGGAGGGGGTCTTGGAATATTGTTGAATACAATGGGGGGGGTTCCCTTGGAGTGAAATAGGTTGAGAACCCCAATCTAATACAATGTTGTTGGCTCAAGAGCAACTGCATTAATGTAGATGCTTGCCACAAAAATAAAAACATTACCACATACGTTCAGATAGAGTCAAACAAAGTCATTTAGAGGTAAAAAACATAATTTATGGTAATTTACCAGGTTTACTGTCTAGTGAAAAGGGCTTTTGTGTAGTGTCTGAATAGACAAAAAATGGTACATGAATCACGAGTCAAGATGAGTTATCCATATTTTGGTACTTTTTTATGGTGAGTAAAAGATTAACATTTTAAAATTTTGTCCACTGTTGAGCACACTAACAATTAGAAGCTGGAAAAAGCTAACAAATATTTCAATTTGGTTTCATCAAGTAAACTATGCGTCAATAAAACTTTTCAGAACCATAGAGATGTCGGCTCTGATGGATGTTTGCATACAAGCTCAACTGCTCACATTTACATTTGAAGATGACTAGAAACAAACAGCAACTGAATATTAATTTAGCAATAATTCTTGTTAACGGGAACATGATTTAATACATATCCAATGAATCATGCAAACTACAGGAGCAGAGAAAAATGTCCCGTGTGATCAGAGACTCATTTGCACTCATTTGAGCGGATGAGTGCAATGGATTGTGGGAAACAATTTATGCTGTGTCATAACCTCAGGTTCTCTTTGCACTTTGTATTCAACATTTTTATTTAAAATACGGGTGAATATGTATTTTATAACCGGTGTGATGGGTTGAAATTGTGGCAAAGCTTACCTTGGGTCTTGAAGACGCACTTGATGCTACACATTCCAAAAGAAGGAAAGGAAAAGAAAGAGATTCAATTAGGACCATGTCTGTGACAGTCTTGACAACACACTCTTCACATGCATTTAAGACTCATGGGATAGTACAGAGAACTAAATTAATTGTTTTAATGAACTCAACAGGGAGACAGCGTCAAACAATAGTGAGGTGACACGTATCACCCGTCCCTCTGTTCTTCATTCAAATGTTTCCGTCAAACAAAGAACATGGAAATGGCCCCTTATCTTCACACAGAACAAACTTCACCACACACGAGGGCCCAATAGAGAAAAACATGTCGATGAGCCAAGATCAATGTTTCACCCACAGCGTCCAGCAAACAATGAAAGCCGACATTTGGGCAGAATTCAAAATGAAGTCCAGCAATAACAATCAGGGACTTCTGAGTACAAAAACACTTTGAAACTTGCAGGGTCTTAAGTGGCACGTCAGTTAAGTCCTTCTATTCACCTCAAGACTTTGAATGTATCTTCAAAAGCTCAATGGTCTGTTTTTCTCTACAACAACAGAGCTCATCTAATCTGAGATATTCAAGTGTTGTTTCTGGCAGACGGGCAGGTGTGAGGATGGTGCAGGTGGAGGGTGAGCCGGGGGAATTTGAGACGTGGGTGGTAAAGAGAGCTTATAAGAAATATGAGGTTGCTAGATTGCAATGGATTTCTCTACAACAGCAAGTTCAGTTTATGAAGAGATGAAGATAAGATGAAATGGAACAAAGTAAATCTGATAACCAGAACTAGAAAAAGGAGAAACAGACGTTGACCGCATTCCAGTTTACATACTATGTATCATAACTAGCATGCAGAATTAGAATAAGCGAATTCCAAACTAATACTATATGTACTGTATAATGTACATATACTACACATTAAAAATAGCATTTCAGGTGTCCAGGTCAGAGTTATGTTTTATATTTATATTTTGAATTATTTTTAGTTTTTATGTTAATTCTAGTTCAATTCTATCAATTGTGTTAAGTGCTTTTTGTCATATTATGTATTTGTATATTTTTTATCTTGCTATAAGGTAAGTTTATTTGAACTTATTTCAGTTTATTACCAAGGCAAAATGTCTCATTTTTGTTTAGTTTTTCAAATAATATTTAGTACTTTTAACTAACAGAAATGTTTTAACAGTTTTGGTAATAACAGCACACTATTTCTCCGGGTAATTTTTAAAGTATGCATCCGTACATGCTTTTTCGGCTAATGCTCTGTTCTCTTTTTTCAATGAAATCAAATTGTTTTTTTACTTAAACATTCCTGGTATCATTAAGCTTGATCTAGTTTGTATGTGCTCTTATGTATAGTCAGTATGGAAATTGGAAAGTAGAGTTGCGACAGGACCCCAGAAGAGCAGAGTATGAGCTGGCATGCGAGCGTTGGATTGCGAGAGGGAAAGTCAGAGCGTTAGACTTACGAGAGCATGCAGGAAAACTGTGGTTAATTTGTTCCATAACCTCAGCCAGATCAGAGCTACTGTTAGCACACTCATCCAGAAATTCATCTGAGAATACACACACACACATACACACAGAATACACTCAACAGATTAAGAAACACAGAAGTCAATGAGTTCCCTGTGGCGTGAGCATGTATTTACCAGTGAGATCGGCCTGTCCGGCTGAATCCTGATGAAGAGAACTCGAGGAGGACGTGCCATTTAACTCAGGCTAGAAAAAGAGAAAACGCCTTATTAAAAATCTTATCATAAGTGACTGCCAGAAACTCCAGGATTCTTATATCAGTGTTTTCATCTAGATGGAAAGCCACACAGACAGTGTCTTATTAATCATGTGTGAGAGGTGATATTATTGCTACTTCGGCTGAACCCAATGCGACCACAAATGTCAGGTTGAAATGACAGTCCTGTTTGCCTTTTTGCACATGGAGTTAAATTGTGTTTATTTAGCTAAGAGTCTTTGACAAGACCATCTGGCCAAACTGAGACTCGGTGCAGTAAATCGACCCCTCAAGAGACGCAATAAATGACTGTTACACTAAATCAGGACTGAATGACTGTTTGATTCACGACGCTCTTGGCGGCTGCTGGGCTCGCTGGCATGGCCTGTTAAATATTCAAAGCTAAGTGAAGAACTAAAACAATAGCGGTTTATGCAGTGTGGTAAACACTGAACCTGACTCGAGACTGGTGCATGTTGGTGTCGGCATCAGATGGCCCAATGGGAGGACATTATGCGTGCAAATATAAAGAAAAATCAAGAGCTGAAATCGTCCGTGAAACAAAGTTGATAGCTGTAGCGAGGAAGGCGGGGCGAGAGCCGTGGGGCGAGTAAGGCGGGGCCGGCGGCGTAAGTGGCAACGAGTGTCAGCTGTGCGACCGCCGGTCCCCGCATGCCTCACGGGGGAGCTCGGGAGCATAAGAGGACGAGCGACCGGACCATCGAGAGAGAGGACCGGGCCCGGAAGTTAAGTTTGTTTATGTTCGTGTGGCCGGCAGTCGACCGTGAGGTGGCTGCCGGCCTTTTATTTGCTGAATTATTGTTTGTTTATTTTGTATTAAAGTTTGTGAAATGTTCGCCGGTTCCCGCCTCCTTCCTTCCCTTCTATTGAACTTTGTTACAATAGCCTTCTACAAAAAGCACTAACAAGAGAACAATATAATTTCGAGCTGTTTTATATGTTCACTACGTGATGACTGTGATCAAAAGAATTGACGATAACAATATTAGCGCGATATCAATCAAAATTATTTTGGAAAATAAATAACGCTATCATTCCAATAAACGTAATTTAGTTTATTTAGTTGGATAGTAAGTCGCATTTAAAATTTTGTAACCATTGTAATTTATAAGGCAATATGTCAAACGGGTGCAAAACCGGGCACTGAATTATTTACGGGATTATCGCATGTGTACTGTAGTATTAACACAATATTGTTATACGGTTATATCAAATCCATTGTCAGCACCTATAATATATTGTGAATAGGCATTCAATAATAAGGTTTATCGTCACAAAAATACCGGAAAAAATATTGTGAATAATTCTGGATAACATGTTATTAGCATAATTGTTTATATTTCTGTGAAACACAGTGATTTACATAGAGTGTGTAATACATATTTAGCGGTCTATAAGTCATTATTTATTGAAATATTAATTGAATTGAAATGCTTATTTAGTTTCTTAAATGCTCATGACTTTTTATAAAATGTATCAATTTTAGGTATCTGTTGGTGTTGAAAAGTAACTAGAACATCATTGAAATACAAGAATAAAGACGCAATCCGCTATTGTGATAATACAGCATACCGCGATAAAAGCGAAGCAGATTACCGTGATACCAAACCTTGATACCGGCACATGCCTTATTGCAAAACTTTTTGGGTATGCTGTCACCTGATGCAGTAGCTGGCGTAGTCGGTACAGTTGAGACTCCAGCTGTCTGTTGTGATCCTCTAGTATCTGCATGCGGGCCTCCAGTCGTCCCTTGTGCTGTCGCAGGAGTTTAGCTTCGGCTAACAGGTCAGCTTCCTCTGGTGCCCCGCTAACAGCTGCGACCGCTGGAGCGGACTGACCGTGCTGCTGACGCAACTGTTCATACTCCTTCTGAAGGGTCCTGGCCATACACAGATAAAGTGGGAATGTTTAACGCTGTGGCAGATTTGAGCTCTTTGTTTATTGTGAGCTTGATTTATGACTGCTGGATGCTGGTCCAGTTCTTTTATGTTCCGGGTTGGAGAACCAATGAAGGAAAGTGAAGCCACTGAGACCTGCAGCCAGATATACGGCCGGTTGTTAGAAAGCTACAGAATAAAGATGCCAAACACGCAACTATACAAACGCACAACCAGTTTTAGGCTTCTGTTAAGTGCAAACAGAAGTAAGTAATTACAAGGACGGTCAAAGGCACTTTAACGGTCTGCTTTCAAATGGCAGCTTTTCTTGCATTATTGTGTTTCGGGCGGACTTAAGAAATAATTGGATTGTATTCTGTTGAACTGTGTTAAATTGACTAAGACTAGTATTCTGAGAACCAAACTTTTCATGTTGTCTCTTTTTGTCTAAAGTTATACTCGTATCACACTGTCGGGGTTTATTCTTGCGATAACAGCCGGCTGTCTGGTATTGAACATGAAATATTGATTTAACATATTTTATTAGCTAATTTTTGATGAATGCAGACCTTCTGTGAGGAAAATTTACTTTAGGTTTTAAGGTAAGACCCAACGTCTACATGACAGAAACAGGCAATTTGGTTGAATCATTTGTAAATATAATGTCATATATGTTATTAAACGACATATTTATATTTATTTTTTGTGTAATATTAATCTGTGCCTGTCAAAATGATTTGCAGCATCTGGGTTACCATGTGTTATATTAGTTTTGAGCAGTTGATCTGAGAATATCAAACCTTGGAATGTAGCGATTGGCCAACCAGAATCAAGTATTCCAGAGCGCCGTGTAATGATCTAGGTTAACATGTTTTCTATTACTTTAACTCCAATTTTATTTTAAATCCAACTACATTTTTTAAGAAAGTTTAATAGTTTAAATTCAAGTGACTTGTAAAGCCAGTTTGAGCTTGATTTAAAATTTCAGCTTTTATACCAACTTTTTGACATTGTATACAGTACATCACTGCTGTCCTTCTAAAACCTTGTATCTCCGTTTTCATCATTTTTTTTGGCGATAAATCATTATTATTAGTCTCCCTTTATGTTTGTCAATGGGTTTTGCAAATATCTAACTAATAAAAGTATTAAAATGTGCTTGTCAACTTTGACAACACAGTATTAAATCGCTTCAACTGAACAGTGTTTTTTTTTCATTTCCTGAAAAGCAGCGAATTTGGACATACGAGGTTTCAGAAGGACATTTTGGATTTGTTGCTGTTACAGTACATTACTCTTCAGTTTTACTTTTTCAAGTGCTTATCATTGTAATTATTCATTTCAAATGTTAACAAAACATTTCAATGTGACAGAAAGAGACGAGTCCATGAACTGGAAATATTCCTACTGTTGCTCCTCCTCCAGTCGCGCTATGATTCGCTCCAGTTCTCCTCGCTCCTCCCGTTCCACTGCTTGCAGAATCTGGGCGGGGCTCTGGAGCATGTAGGAGGGGCTGCGGACATTCGAAACGGGGCTCCTGAGGATGTGGGCGGGGCTTTGGGGTTGACTGTGGGATGACCCTTCCCCTCCTAAAGTCTGACAGTACTGCAGGATTAGAGCGTGTTCATCGTCCCTATAGAATCAAAAACAAGAAAAGTCAACAGTGACTTTTTTTAGGTGTGCCGTGGATTGTTGCCCGTCACCAATATTGTTCCACATCAAAAAGCAAAGCCCACCCAAAAGACTCTTTGATATCTGGGTGACTGCTGTGTTTGCAAGAGTAAAGGTCTTTTCACATACAGTCCGAAATTTTCGTATGCGTTTTTCGTATTTGGCTCTTGTTTGTACGGTGTCTCTGAATTGTTAAAAAAGGCCACTCAAAATGCTTGACGGATGCGAAAAACGCATAAAATCGAACCCGGTCCGAATTTTTTTATGACGGACGAAAATATCGGAGGCAGTGTGTAAATGCGATTGACACAACGTGAGGTCGTATTTCTTTTTTAACGTGCGGAAATTTCGGACTCAATGTGCAATGGGCTTAACACTGATTCTTGCATTAGAGAGAGAGAGAGAGAGAGAGAGAGAGAGCAGAGATATGTGCTGTCACAGCATGTAAACACAAACACAGAGCGAGAGGAATAATTAAGATGTTCTTTTGCACAGCAGCGGGGGAACGGCGAGATTTAAACAGCAGACAGGTGAAAGTGAGGCTAACTGTGAAAATTGGAGAGGAGGTTTTGGATGCAGGAGCCGTAGTGCGATGTCTGAACAGATGTGTGGACAATGAGACTCAGGTGTGTGTTCACATGGTCTCTCTGGAGTCTGAAGCAAACACACAATGCCTAATCAGACAGATTACACAGGCACTGCATCAGAGCGGATCCTAACAACCTGCCAACACCAGCAGATGCTGAAGAAACACAGCAGACAGTCTGCAGCGCGGCCGGGACACAACAGAAAACAACTCCTAAAAGAAATTGCAGCACTTGGGAGTCGGCAGGAGAATAGAGATCGAGTTTTGGATAAGACGATCACGTGGCACCAAAAAGCATTAAATACATACAAGCAAGACTTAAAGTAGGAACGTCATTGCTTTAGAAACAAATGAGTAAAGAATATAAGTGAAGTGACATCTGGTCATATTAAAACATGGGGTCTCGTTCACTAAACACCCGTACGCCCAGGTTTGTGTGAAATCTGCATCAGAATGTTTTCACAAACAAATCATAATTGATCCAAATCTTTCATACTGAAACCACACGAATGCATAATCACATAACGACGGTGTCAGACTGAAAGCTCGTGTCTTCAAAACTGCCACGCCACAGGAAACAGACAAACATTACATTTTTCAATACTTTTTATTTGTTAAAGGGACAGTTCACTCAAACATGAACTTTCTGTCATCATTTACCCACCCTCATGTTGTTTCAAACATGTATACATTTTATTGTTCCACTGAACACAATGAATGACATGAATTTGGGACAGAAAAAAACATGTAACCAATTACAGAGAGAAGAGTGTTTTGTTAATATAAATTCTGTAAATCTGTTCTATAAATATCCTTGATTTATTTATTTAAGTTCATGGCACATTTGAGGCTAAAATGATTTACAAAACTCAAAATCTGTAACTACAAGTTGAAATAAAAGTGTACATTTTTCTAGAAGTAAAAGAAGCAGAAGTTGAATACAGTTCTTGCTTTAAAAGCACTATAAATACAGACGGTGATGGGGACATTTAAAGATAAAGAGGTGCACGAGGGAAAAGAGGCCGCTGAACTGGTCACAAAGAGATAAAGAGAGATGAAAGAGCAGGAGAAAAATAAATGCATGTGTCAAATCTGTGTGTCATATTCAATGTAAAGCCCATCACAGACCGAAGTACCCTGATGACTCGTGTCTATTCTTCCCTTTATCCCGTCTTCCTTTTCCTCTCTCTCATATTCGCCAAACACATGCTTTGGTTTCAGGCTTGATCTCTTAAAAGCGTCTTTGGTTGATTCGTTGTCAAATGTTTTTTGGTTGAAGAATAACTCCCGTGAACTGTACTTGTCTACTTGGCAGTCAAGCAAGGTTTTATAGCCTCATAGTACACTGTAGATATTCAGACACAATTGTAATATCTTTCAAATGTGTGCGGGGTAAAGCGAGGCTAAGCAGTTTTGTAGTGGATAGCAATAGCAACTAACTTTTGAAAAAAGATCTCTCTTCAAAGCCTCCTCATGTCAATCACTTCACGCCAAAAAAGGAAAAATCTGTCATCATTTACTCACCCTCATGTAACTTCATATCTGTATAAATGACTTTGTTCCGATGAACACAGAGAAAGATACTATTTGTAAGAATTTGAGTCATTTTCAGTCAGTGTCAGTGCCCCAGAACTGTTTGTTTTCCTAAATTCATTCAATCCAAATTTTCATTTTTGGGTGAACTATCTCTTCCGTTGAAGTATGATTTGTTAGGATCGGACAACATTTGGCCGAGATACAACAACTCTGGTATCTGAGGGTGCAAAAAAAATCAAAATATTGAGAAAATCGCCTTTAAAGTTGTCCAACTGAAGTCCCTAGCATAGCATATTACTCACAAAAATTACGTTTTGATATATTTACAGTAGCAAATGTACAAAATATCTTCATGGAACATGATCTTTACTTAATATCCTAATGATTTTTGGCATAAACGAAAAATTGATCATTTTAACCCATACAATGTATTGTTGGCTGTTACTAAAAATCTTCCCCTGCTAATTAAGACTGTTTTTGTTTCTTATAATATTCTATTTTATTTTTAACATAATTTTCTTTGCTGAGGTGAAATGTTTTCATGATATCAATGGTGTGTATGTCTGTGACCTTGCTGGAAGGAAATATCAGCTAGCATATGACATTAATGAAGGAAAACAGTTTCACGTTTGTTCTCCAGTGTAGCATCAGTGTTACTTTGAGACCCAGAAGTTCCTCCGAGGTGGAAAATCAGGCAACGGCTTATTAGTTCAGTAATTATCATGTGCTTGTGCTGTGAAGGACGCCCGCTGAGCTGCCTGTACACATCCACAACAAACTAAAACAAGTCTTGAATCGTTTCTTTAATGAAGTGTGTTTTCGACAAACTGTGATAATAAAGAGGCCATTTTTCATGTACAACATTAAAATATGAAAACAACTTGCTATCAAACTATTGTGTCTGACCCATGATCCTCCCTTTTGTTATGAAACTCTTTCCATTTTCTTCCTTTGCTTGATAAAGCTTCCGACTTCAGTTCTTTTCTTCTACACTTTCCCTTTTCTTCTCATTCCACACAAAAGCAAAACAGAGCAAAAACGAAACAATAAAAAGACTAATTTGAGTCAATAGACTAATTCTAAACTTGCCAAAGGCGATGGAGCTCGCAGCAGGTCCATTAACTAGACGTAAAGTCTTAGAGAGCGTGTGACAGGAGCCAAAATGACTCGCTGTCTTGTTTTTATCTGCCCATTATTCACTCGACCTGTCTTACCCTTTTATTCAAGAGTGTAGCTGATCTGTTACACAACTCAAATCTCCTTTATAGCAAAATTTGGGAACCTCTTTTAAGAACCTGGGGCCGGATTCACAAAATATTCTTAAAGAGCAGGTTTCATGAATCTCATAAAATTACCGGCATTTCAGTGTGTAACGTAGCTTTCCTTCAATTTTGACGATCTGCAAAGTTGTTATTCCAAAAAGTCCATGATAAATTAAGATATTGGCTTCCAAAGTAAGGAGTCAACTCCGAACCGCCCAAACAAATCGTTAGGCTTTCGAATCGTTTGAGTGTAACATCGATACGTCACAGTGTAATGCATCAGCACAATCCCCGCCTTCCCGCGAAACAGGAACACTCTAACCTGCCCACTAGCACTTCAGGTAGTGTTGCGTATACAACATGTCGAGGGGACGCTGTGTTTTGTGCTGTGAACGCAAATGTACTTTGTTTTCGCTGCCAAAGGATGACGATGTGAAGGATCAGTGGTTACATTTTTTTTCCCACGATACCACTGCAGTACAATTCCAACCTTGTGTAATGTGCTCGTCATTTTACCGACGACTGCTTCTCAAATTTTGGCGAGTTCAACGCAGGATTTGCCAGCCGCTTGACCCTTAAAGATAAGTCAATACCAACTTTATTTGGACTAACAAGCGTCTCAGAACCACAAGCTGTAAGTATGATAAATACGTTATGTGTACATGTTAAATTGAGTGCTTACAATATACGTTAAAGTAATTGTGCTAATCCGTGTTGTATATTTAGTACATCTGTAGGTTTCCAGGTAAACAACGTATAAATTAACAGTGTTACAGTTTTAATAATCCAACTCTTACCTAATAATGTGGCGGTTATTGTAGACTGTTGTCGTTCTACATGTCGTAGTACTGTACAAACTGTATCCCTTTATTGTTTAGTCACGGTAGCACTTTGCAAACGTGTCTCACATTATGGTTTTGTCAAGTGTGCAAAGTTAAGCTGTGGTCACGATCCCCTTCAAACAAAACGGTTTGCTTGTCATTATTTTAAAAACGGACTACAGCACTATATCATTTTATTATGTAAAGGTGTGTGCATTATCTTTGGAAGCTCTCGCTAACTTGCTCAGTTACTCCTCTCTGTATAATCAAAGTAATGATCAACTTTTGGATAGAGCCGTTGTTGTTCTCCCACAGCTATGACGAAAAAAGATCAACAGAAAACAATAGTCTGAATGGTTTATGAAAATAAGTTTATGAAGATAAAAACTTGTGATATGGTAATACTGATGCCATTTTTACACACAGCGTCTTTGTTTACAAAAACCTTCCTGAGATAAGAACTGTGGTAATGGGCGTTTCATTTCTGACACGCAGTGTATGAAGAAAGACCAATCACAACTGATTGGGCCAGTTGGCCAATCGGAGCACACTGGACTCGCGGTAGGGAGGAGCTTAGAGAAGCGGAAAATTTGAACAGCTTCGGAGGAATCGTTTAGGGATCTTTGAGAAATGGATAGATACTAAATGCTTATTTTAAGAAAATAGCACCGTTTTTTTTACCTTTGATGCATTTGAACATGTTGTTGGGGACTCTAATACAACTAGGACACTTACAAAAACCTTTAAACCTGCTCTTTAAGAAAATTCTTCATACAGCCATACTTTCTTTTCAATTCTAATTTAAGAAAAAAGCGAGGAATGTTATGTATTCTTGATAGAAACTTCTTCAGACAGTTCTTAAAAATGTTCTCAAGATTGATCTTGAAACGAAGACGAATCCAAATTCTCGAAACAAAAGCTGTCGGAAATACTGCCATGTATTTGGTTGTTTCACATGCGACATGTATTGTATTGAGCCAGAATCATAATGTTGACATTTACATGCCATTAGGAAGAATTGATATCGATACAATAATGATAAGGTCTAGCTCCATTACTTTAGCTTTCATTATTAAAAACGGAGAGCTTTTTACATTATTCTGGGACGAAGTGACTCGAAACGAAAAGGGTCACAAATATTATGGCATAGTAACACACAAAAAGTATTACAATAAGTAATGATTTTTTAACGCTTGCTAGCATTTTTGCTACCATGTGATTAGGGATGCACCGATACCATTTTTTAAAGTACGAGTATTTTTTTCTGGTACTCGCCGATACCGATACCTATAACCTATGCCTGTATAATGTACAATAATGTTAATAAACCAGTATCTTACTTGTACATTTTCTTTTTTTCTTTTGTTTTTAGGTCTACTTAAATTTAAGTACTATTTTTTAATCAAGTTCTATTTTTTATCATACGTAGCACAATTTTACTAGCACATTTACTTCAGTTTACTAAAGTAAACAATATACTCTGTGGTCAAATTATAAAAAATTTAAGGGGGGCGGTGTGGTAAAATGTGAGTGTATTATAACATGTTCAAGTCAACCGGACTTTTATTTTGACGGGACGCCGCAAAGAGCGTTTGTTTAAGTTAAACGGACTTTTATTTTGACGGATCGCCGCAAATGGTGTTTGTTTGTGTTCGTGTCCTCGTGCAGTGAAACACTGGTGCTGAAAGCTCCACAAGCACAATGCGTAGAGTACACGCAACCGCACCACTCTTTCACACACGGTAACGCAAAACAAGCAGAATACATATTTAAACTGTATCTGAATATTTCGTTACCTGTCATGTTAGCTGTTCAGCGCTAATTTCTTGTTAGGAAATGCCTGGATTCCATCCACGTTTTCCGCATTGCGGAAATCATAGGGCTCTATGTAAGTCACGTGAGGTATCGGTCTTTGGTATCGGTGTGTCATTACGAGTACGAGTACATGAGCTTGGTATCGGTATCGGTGCATCCCTACATGTGATGGTAAATGCTGTTTAACACATCACATGCTAATATATACAGTGTATACAAGAATGCAAGATGCTTGTTACACAAGTTTATTGTATAGATGAACATATACAGTTTCCACGCGAGCAAGCGAGTGTAATCATTGACAAAGCATTTCATTTTATTCTTAAGACAAAAATTAAGATGTACTTTTTAAGAAATGCTCGAGAATCGCACGAACGTTCTAACGAACTTTCCTATAATTTATCTTAAGAACAATCTTATATTTGGTCTTAAGAACAGTTTCGTGAATCCGGCCCTTGATCTTTTGTTTTCAATGACTTCAATTCAGCTGTTACCACATAAACCGCCCATAAACATAGACGGTTCACGCTGATTTACGCTATGTTACAGTATTTGATCTATTTTGTGTTGTTCCAAACCTGTATATGAGGTTTTCTTCTGTGGGAAACAAAAGAAGATATTTTGAGAAATGTCTTAGTGATTTGTGTTGATACAATGGAAGTCAATGGGGGTCAGTGTTGTTTGGTTACCGAAATATCTTCTTTTGTGTTCTGCAGACAAGAGAAACTCAATGACATTTGAAATGACATGAGGGTAAATAAATGATGAAAGAATTGTCATTTTTAGTTAAAATCAATGCCGTCAATCAAATAACTAAAAGTAACTAAAATAACTACATTACTTGATAGCATTCAAACCTTTATTTCAGAAGGTTTAGGTCAAAAAAGGTTGTTTATTAAATAAAAGTGTGTCTATAAAAAGATTTAAAAACAGAGAAATTATAAACCACTTTAAGTTGCACTACATACATAAACACTTTATTTTATTTTATTACTATAATTATCTTTCTTTTCGGTTGTTACATATTTGCACTATTTGTACGCAGCCCCGCTGCAAATGCTTTGGCAATACGAATGTACATTTTGTCATGCCAAAAAAGCACCCTTAAAATGAAATTGAATCGAAATGAGGGACCTATAACCTGCCTGGATGTAACTGAACGCATTCAGCAGTCCAGACGAATCCACTAAGAGGATTCTCAACTCTGAAGAAGGAGAATAAAGAAAGTTTTTCTATGAGTAGTATTACGCTTGAATGCGGAGGGACGGATGTGGGTAGCGTTCAATCAGATCAGGAAACCATCCTGACAGAAAACCACATCGCTTCCTACATCTCCCACAGGAACCCCCAGACCAAAAGAAAGAGAGGCACAAATTGGAGACATAGCGATTGCTTGCTCTTGCTCTCTGTGCGCAGATGAGATTTCACATCAGCCACCGGCTGTACATCGCCTCTGGGCTGAGACAGAGAGGAACAGAGAGGGGTAAAGGAGACGTCCCGCTTGTGCCTGTGTGATTGTGCATCGGCTGCATTGATCAGCTGCTGTGTAAACAGAGTTCAGATGCTCAGCTCAACCCCAGAGCTGACACCGACAGGAAATGAGAAAGCTAACATGAGGAAAGAGAAGAGAGGATGATATTAAATGAAAAAAAATCTCATCCTTCCCTCTCCACCTTAATTTAGTGTCACTCTTCAAATCTTCCAATCCAAATCTGGATGAGTTTCTTTCGTCTGCAGAACACAAAAGAAGATATTTTGAAGAACGTTGGTAACCAAACAACATTGATCCTCATTGACTTCCATGAGACAAATCCACCGAGACCATTTCTCAAAATATCTTCTTTTGTGTTCCACTGGAGAAAGAAAGTCGTACATGTTTGGAATGACATGAGAGTACATAAATGTGACCCTGGACGACAAAACCAGTTTTAAGGGTCAATTTTTTGAAATTGAGATTTTTACATCATCTGAAAGCTGAAGAAATAAGCGTTCTATTGATATATGGTTTGTTAGGATAGGACACTATCTGGCGGAACAACAACTATTTACAAAGCTGGAATCTGAGTGTGCAAAAAAATCAAAATATTGAGAAAATCGCCTTTGAAGTTGTTAATCTGAGGCACTGTAGCAGGCCATCCACTCACAAAAATAAAGTTTTTATACATACACAGTAGGAAATTTATAAAATATCTTAATGGAACATGATCTTTACTTAATATCCTAATAATTTTTGGCAAAAAGAAAAATCGTAAATTTTTACCCATACCATGTATTTTTTGCCGATTACTAAAAATGTTCCCATGCTACTTAAGACTGGTTTTGTTGTCCAGGGTCACAAATGATGACAGATTATTTTTTTTCGGGTGAACTGTTCCTTTAAGTGACGCTGTTGAATAAAGATGACGCAAATGCCCCCCGAAATATTTTAGGAACTATCAATAAAAAACACCAAGTGGGTTTTAGTCGCATTTTAAAGTGCCAAATCTTCCCTCTTGCACTCAATTAAACCAAACAGATAATGGCATTACACACCAATCCATCAAAAACATTTAATGAAAACACTAAATTCTCCGTCTCAAACACACACAAGTAAATATATGATGTTGACGCGGGTGTTAATGCATTAGGAACAGATAAACAAGGTGTTAGCGGGAGGAATGGAATTAGTTCCATCTACTTATAGCGAGCAGAATTAAGAGAGAGAGAGAGAGAGAGAGAGAGAGAGAGAGCTTTAAGTGCTGATTATTTTAACAGCGCTTTACAAACTGTTTGCAAACAGAAACTCTCAGTTCCCACACGGCCGTAAAGTACAAATACTTGATGAAACTGATCATCGACTGACAATCTTTATCTATGATACAATATTGCAATTCTGATGCAATCACACGCAACCGCGCACACTTTCAGAAAGAAACTCTTGTAGACAGCCCAAACCTCTAGGTAGATGATCCTGGTTCCTCATTATTTCAGTCAAAATGGCATTCACTTGCCTTGAATAATAACTGCTCTCATTAGAAAAGTGTTTGCAAGAATGTGCGGTGATTTGTTTTATAGGTGCTAATGGTAGTGTTCAGTTGTTGCAATCAAAACTTTGCTAAATAATAGGCTAAATTTAGTTATTAAGCTCGAAAAAATTCATTAAGAAGTTGAGCTGTTGGGTACGATAACCCAGGAAATGTCAGCTTGACATCATTTTAAACCTACATACAGATAAGTACGTAAAGTAACAGAGCTGTGGGAAATAATTGTTTTAGGGATGGGCGATATGGCCCTAAAACTCTATCACGATAATTCCTGGTATTTGTTGCGATAACGATAAAAATGACGATATATCCATAACGCCATCCACCGCTGTTTTTTTGCGTCGAGTGATAGTAGCTGCATGTAGTCTAGACCCTCAGAAAAACAAATATTATCAAAAAGTAAAACTTACCCCAAATCAAACAGCTCCTAAAATATACCTACAGTATTTTTGTAAATATAAAATATAATAGTGAGATTCGACTTCAAAAGGTTGTAGTAAAGAAAAGTTAAATGAACTAAAGCTCAATAAACACATCATGTCATACCTAAAACTGTATATATTCTATTGTTGGGTGGAAACGATCGATCGCATCACGCTGTCAATCACTCTCTCTTGACCTGTGTGAACCTTCTCTTCTCACAGCAACATACACCGAATCTGTCTATGACTCGTGCTACAGAAAGAGAACAGAAAAAATGCGGATAAAAGAAATCTAATTAAATAATCCATCCTTTTATACGCTCATAAACGTATTTAAAATAATGTAATACAAACTCGCATTTTGTACTGTATGTAAACAGGCAGCAGTGCTGTGCACGCTGTGTCGCTATGAAAGCACATGTGGGCGCGAGCTGCGCACGGGACGCTCTGTTCATCCTGTATATAACAGGCAAGAAATCATATTAAACAATTTGCGCACACGCGCATAAGATCTAACGAATGTTTAAATAAATACTTTTAGCCAAACTAAATGTTGTGGTGTAACGTATTATGACTATCAACGAATACTTAACAAACAAATTAAATAAAACGAAAGTGAAACTAAACATTAACTCGGATGCATCTAGTGCCAACCTAAATGACATTTAGAGCTCGTCTTCTAGTGCAAACTCTTTCTCAGCTTCACGTCCGCCCTCCGCTATACCCGTTTTCGCTTGAATGGGTCTCACAAAGAAATATGTCATCAACTAGAATTTATCGTTTATATCGCGGGAAGACTAATTCCTATCGTGTGGGGAATTTCTACCGGTATATCGCAAACGATATAATATCGCCCATCCCTAATCGGGATGCAGAAGTTCTGCATCGATGCACAAACAAATGAATCGATTTTTTTAAAATACGACCTTTGGAAGTAAAAGGCATTTTCATTTGTAAATACAAGCGGAAGGCAGAGCAGAGGCAGGCGCTAATTAACACACCAAATGCCTTAAAAGTGAATATTTGGACACATTTTGGGTTTCATGAAGTTCAGTAGACAGAAAATGACACACAGGCTCTGTGTGATTCGGGACTGCGCGTGATCATGCTTTCCTCTATTGCCGAAGACCGTGCGCACGCCACGCGTTTTAAAGCTGACCTCAATCCATCATATGAAACACAATAGAACCTGCGATCTATTCTGAAGTGATCATCTCTATGCCCTACGCCCTGGGAGCGATCTGTCAGTAAGTGATACTGTAGTTTTCGGTGCTCATGTGGAATGCGGCAAAAGTGCATGCTAAGCCCGTTTACATGAACAGACCCACTGCCGCTCTGTGATTGTGTACCTTTTATAAACGTTTGTATTAGCAAGTGAAGCTGAGTTTGTAACTTGACTACTGCTATGCATATAGGAATAATTCTAAAATTTTACATAATTTAGATAATTGGTAAAAAAGTTGTATTTGACCTTTTGATTCTGTTGCAAATATGTTCTATCCCATTTGGTTGTTTTTAGTGTTTTAAAAGTGTAATATTAATTAAAAAAAAAAATTCAATTGAAAATTGAATTCAGTGTATCATTACTCTTTTGCTTAATAAAATAAAAAGGTTGTAAGAGAAAGAGGTTGAAGCATTTGTATTATTAATGTAAAAAATGGCAGACAAGAAGCATGGAATCGTGACGCTCTGAATCGTAATCGATTCGAATAGTGAGGCAGGTGAAGATCCACAGCTCTACAAAGTAATCTACAATTTTATGTTTCAAACAGAGATGGTGACAGAGAGGCAAAAGTTATGTATTGAAACTTTAACACCTTGTTTACACCGAATTGGCTTGTTCTTAATGGGTTTGTCGTGTTGTGTTACGTCACATCCAGTGTGAACAAAATTTAAAATGATAAATGGGTTCTAATGCGTCTTTTGTCGTGTCGTGTCCGCGGTGTGCGTTTCCAAACATCTGGTATAACACAAAACGATATTGAAGGAAAAACTCATACGGACTCTAGAGGTCAGGTGACCTGTCTCCTCAGTAGACATGTGCACGGTTAATCGCGGTTACCACTAAATCCTGCTGAAACCGAGCTGGCTGTGATAATGCAAGGTACCGATTATTTTATTGATGCGTAGCTTGTCCATGAAGCACGGCTTTGGGATCAGTAAAAATGCTGCTCGATCTAAAAGCAGTGCGAGTCGATTATAACATGCATTTAAAAAAGCAACACCCGTCAAACATGATCATTATAAATATACTTTATTATCATAAAAATACCTGAGGAGGCTTGAGTAACGGTAATAAAAAGATGTCCATAGGCATTTCCTACTACTACGTGTGTTATGGTCTTCTTCTGCAGTGCGTATTTGGAGTTTCTGCACGAGAACGCCCGCAGCTTTCGGATGCAGCAGCATTTTACTGTACTTCACTCACAAGTTGTGCATAAATCACGTGATAGATATTTTCGGTTAATCGGGCAGAAGTCTACTCCTCAGTAATATTGTTCTTGAGTTAAGGTAGAACAAAGTGATTTTTGGGTTCTGATTTCTCTTAGAGGACTGTAATAAAAATGATGCAGCGTCAGAAACATCTGAGTGTGTTGTTTGATTCATGCATTGATAATGGCTCATCAGTCCTCCCATGAGAATTGATTTACAAACACTTTCTGATTCAGAATGTATTTTTTTTCTCTGGATCACACCGTACTCTTTCTGGCATTTTATCTCATTTGGGATCAGATTTTCAAAAGCTGGCACAGCCCATCATGTCAAAGCAAACAGCGGTAGGAAAGGCCACTGCTATTGATGGTGTAACTTCAGTATTTATTGCCTTTGAATCCGTTCTGCGCACAAGTTCAAATGGTAAAAACAAAAAAAAAGAGTTATGAGAAAGACATACTGTAGGCAGATGGTAGCCATGGGTTTCTTAAATCTAACAAATGGCTAAAAGAAGTAATTTTTCTCGGCTGAAGTTGACAACTCTTTCGGTCGTAACCCACCCAGGTTTATTACGGCAAAGCTTTTATTGATAACTGATCTTATTAAGAGCTTAGAGGTCACTGGTATCACAAACAGCAGTGTGTGTGAATGAATACGTGGGTCAGGGGTGTATGTGTGTTGTATTCAGTGACAGCTGGTGAGAATTAATTTCTTTGATAAAGATCAACATTGGATCCCATTCATCTCACAGTACTGGACCCCCCCACATCACTATCTGGTCGTTCTTTTAATTTCTTCCATCACACTGAGAAATGAAACTTCAGACTCTTTGTATTCGCAGTCCCTCATCCCTTGAGTGTTCTTATCATGGCAAAAACATTTTCAGGGTCTTCAGAAATATGTTGCTGGAGAATAACTGAGTTTTTTATTTGAACGGTAACACTGTACAGTAAGGTAGTATTTGTTGACTTTATTTAACCTCTGCACATTAGTTAGCCTTAATTTACAATATTTATGATCCTAGTGGAAGTTAGTTAATGTAGAAATTAATAAAATTTCAAAATCTGCTAAGATTAAAGCTGCAGCCTGTAACTTTTGACTCTCTACTGCCATCTCTGTCTGAAACACAAAACTGCACGTAACTGTGTTTTTTGTGCTTTTAAATTAACAACATGTCAAACTGATATTAACCGTGAAACTGCGCCCAACAGCTCAACTTAAAATTTGTTGAAATGTAACGTAATGTAATGACAGATGTTAACAAAATGCTTCAAAACAAAATCTTTGAATCTTTTAAACTGGCTGTGCCCTCAAAAATGATAGCGAGAACGGAAACACTTTACAATAAGGTGCTATTTGTTAACAATTAGCTAACATGATCTAACAATGATCAATTCTTCTACAGCATTTATTAATCTTAGTTCATGTTAATTTCAGAATTTACTAAAACATTTTTAAAATGAAACGTTGAGTTGGTTGACATTAGTTAATGCACCGTGAACTAATATGAATAATTGTATTGACATTAACTAACATTAACAAGGATTAATATATGCTGAAAAAAATAAATTGTTCATTGTTAGCTAATGTTAGCTAATGCATTTACTACTGTTAACAAATAGCACCTTATTGTAAAGCGTTACCGCGAGAACTTTACAGAAAAGCTTTAGCATCTTCTGATTCACTTCTGTAACTTTCATATGAGTCTAGTTTTTCATTTCTCCCTCTCTCTTCATCTCATCTGTCAGCATTGTGACCTAACGCAGCTCACTGAAGGATCTGATTCAAGTTCCACTGGCACCAAAGCAATTAAGAAACATGTCAGAATTTATATGAGGTATTACTGTACTCAATCAGACCACACCAGACAACAGCCGCTCTCGCTCATGTAACATGTTTAATCACTGTCTGACATTTTACAGCATCTTTTTTTCACACAAGCGATGATTTTTCATGTTCTATAAGTAAATTTCACATTGTGCAGGAAAGCATTTGTGTGTGAACTGCAGCTGTGCGTAATACATCATATCGTGAACAAGATGAACGATTATTGAAGCATGAATCAGACTCGTTCAAATTCTGACAATTTATGACTCGGTTTTCCATGCATCATTTTTTTATTACACTCTTGTACGTGAGCAGTGACAAATCATATTTACTTAACTGTCATTGTGCAATGCCAATAAAGGATAATTCAATCTGTCTAATACAGAACAGTGAAATCATCAACAGTAAAAAAATGTATCCATCATGACTGCACTTTATCTACAACACACAACTCTGATGTTGGTAGCCATTCTGGACCAGTTGAACAGGCAACATTTTTTTACTACAACTACAACTGAACTACAGTATCTGTCAGATGGATCATGTGATGTATCACTATCTTCACTCCAACACTGTAATTGTATTTTTATTTGCTGACTTAAATTTTAAATATTGTTAAATCCACTACAATTTATGGACTTTGCGAACTTCCGATGTTGTCAGAGGTCAGGATTAGGGATGGGCGATATTATATCGTTTGCGATATACCGGTAGAAATTCCCCACACGATAGGAATTAGTCTTCCCGCGATATAAACGATAAATTCTAGTTGATGACGTATTTCTTTGTGAGACCCATTCACAGCTCATTATGTGAAGCGAAAACGGGTATAGCGGAGGGCGGACGTGAAGCTGAGAAAGAGTTTGCACTAAAAGCTCTAAATTTCGTTTAGGTTGGCACTGTAGATGAATCCGAGTTAATGTTTAGTTTCACTTTCGTTTTATTTAATTTCGTTTGTTAAGTATTCGTTGATAGCCATAATACGTTACACCACAACATTTAGTTTGGCTAAAAGTATTTATTTAAACATTCGTTAGATGTTATGCGCGCGTGCGCAAATGGTTTAATCTGATTTCTTGCCTGTTACATACAGGATGAACGGAGCGTCCCGTGCGCAGCTCGCGCCCACATGTGCTTTCATAGCGACACAGCGCGCACAGCACTGCTGCCTGTTTACATACAGTACAATGCGAGTTTGTATTACGTTATTTTAAATACGTTTATGAGCGTGTAAAAGCATGGATTATCTAATTAGATTTCTTGTATCCACATTTTTCTGTTCTCTTTCTGTAGCGCGAGTCATAGACAGATTCAGTGTATGTTGCTGTGAGAAGAGAAGGTTCACACAGTTCAAGAGAGAGTGATTGACAGCGTGATGCGATCGATCGTTTCCACCCAACAATAGAATATATACAGTTTTAGGTATGACATGATGTGTTTATTGAGCTTTAGTTCATTTAACTTTTCTTTACTACAACCTTTTGAAGTCGAATCTCACTATTATATTTTATATTTACAAAAATACTGTAGGTATATTTTAGGAGCTGTTTGATTTGGGGTAAGTTTTACTTTTTGATAATATTTGTTTTTCTGAGGGTCTAGACTACATGCAGCTACTATCACTTGACGCAAAAAACAGCGGTGGATGGCGTTATGGATATATCGTCATTTTTATCGTTATCGCAACAAATACCAGGAAGTATCGTGATAGAGTTTTAGGGCCATATCGCCCATCCCTAGTCAGGATATGAGTTTCGGGTTTAATGTCTAAAGCTACTTAACATACCTAAACAATGACTGGGGAAAACCACATTTCTGTCAAAACGTACAAAATGTGCCGCTGTCAAAGAAAAACGAGGTCTTATGGGGTGTTCACACCAAACGTGAATTAAGCGATTTGCGCAAGTAAATTACATACAAAGTCAATGTAAAAGTCGATGCGAATGACGCGAATCAATCTCGTCTTCCACGCAAGTTGAAAATATTTGTCAGCTCGCCCCACTCACGCGAAATTAATGAACTTTTCCCGTGAGTAATAAAGAGCGAGAAACGTGATTGTTCGCGTTTGGTGTGAACCCAGCTTTATTCCACAGATAAAGTGAATCATTTTACGTTAAGAATGTTCTCTCGCATGAGTCCATTATAAGGAATAGATTAAGGCTTTTACATTCCTGAACAACAACCGGGAAAAAAAACAAATGATCAAATAATTTTTTATCACCAATATCAAACATTAGGCTGAAATCAGAAAAGTTTTATGTTGCCTTGAGCTGAGCTGTTTCCTTATAATGGACTTCTATGGAGGAGAAAATGCATAACGTGATTCATCTAATCAGTGGAAATACACTACAAATGCAGTAAAAACTGCAATTTTTTGGCAGCTAGGGTGCCAGTAAAATGCCGTTATATAATTAGATATTTTAAAAGTTTAATTTGACATTTTTATCGCATTTCAAAAATTCTGTAAATGTTTTTTACATTGTATTGATTATATTTATTTTTTTAAACATGTTTTTACATTTTTTTTACATTAACATAAGAAATGTCAACCTTTTTGAGTTTTTTTTCTTAAGTTAAAACAATTCAACAATCAAATTGTAGAATAATACATTGAAATGACTAGTACAGCCATAAAAAAACGAATAAAAATGCAATAGTTGTCGCTGCATTACATTGCTTCCTGTTTGCAAAAAAATTATCAAGCTGCTGGACACAAATCAAACTTAACCTCAAAACTTTGGGCCAGAATTAGTTACAGCTTGCGTGTTTACTAAAGACGCAGTGAAAATTTGTGCTGTAAAGGCATGGACACAGCTGTTTTTGCGACTGACCTTATTGCATATGCATTTGTAGGCGTTTCCTCTCAGACCGGCAGAAATTTCCACTCCCATCCACACTTTTTTTAAATTGCGCTCTTAGGCTATTTTGCCGGGTTTAGTAAATCTAGCTCTTTAACTACTAAGGTACCAATACAATACAAAATCAGTCATCCCGTTCAAATCACACATTACATTAAATAGAAAAATAGCACATTATATGTAAAAGTACAATAGTCACTTACATGCTTCCAGTGGCCGAGCTGCTGTCTGTGGGCAGAGATCCATTGGAACGTTCCATCCGTGCTAACCTGAAGAGATCAATATGACAGGTTTCCAGTGTTTATTAGTATAAAAATGATTCAGGATATGGATTTGTGTGTCTTCGAAACATGTTGAGCATGTTTATTCATATGCAGGATGAGTAATCAATGAAAACAAATCAAAACAGAAATATTAGCATTGGTATATCCAAACGGGTTGAAACCCACCGATTCTAAAACAGACCTGCATGAAACACAGTTCTCGTGTTTAGTGCTTAATTTATACAACACACACACACTGATGGATTACAGTCTCACCATCTCCTGGAGTTCCTATAATGGGATGGAGGGTCCAGCCGTAGTCTTTATTCGCAATCCCTTTTATAACTGTGGTGTGTGTATGTGTGCTAGTGACATTGAGAGTATCTAGCTGACGATGAAAATCCATTTTCGAGTCTTTATGAGTAGAAGGTCAGCACATGACACGGCTGGGACGTTTGTGTATGCGTGGTGATGCTTTTCTTTGTGTAGGTGTAAATCGAATTGATACGCACCAAATATACGCTATGTGCTACCAGATTAAATTGGCTTTGGAGGAAAGCCAGAGGTCTTTTGGGCGTATGTGCATTTATACTGCGGATCTGTCACCAGTCTCAGTCTTTTTTCGTTGCAGTGATGTATTCTGACAGCGTAACATCAATTCACCACAAATGATCATTTTCATGTGAACAAAGGTACCCTTTTAATTTATACCATGGCAAACGATTCTAAACACCTGAAAATAATCCCGTTATAATGTTTGAAAATAATGTTTACTTGTGCACTTCTATAGCCTTTGTATGCAATTCATAACTATTTCATGAGGTGGCTCATTCATATTTATTCAGACCATCTCGTTCATTCCAACGTGTTTCTAATAATTCTTGATTGATTCATTTTGTGTGGATTCATATGAAGTCGCCACCCAACATATTCTGGTAAACAGATCAGTTTTCTCTCATTCTGTGAGGTTGGCAGTGAGATATACCTGCTGGCGTACTGCTCTATCCGTGAGTGTGTGTCATCATGAGGGAGTTGTGGTGATGGGGACAGCCTATAACGTAAACAAAGACATAACCATCACCATGATGACAACAACAAATGACACGTCTAACGATCTACAGTGAAGGCTGCATGTTATTGGGACAGACGAACTGAGGAAGACGGTTAGACAAAAAACATGGTGGGGTGGAGGTAGGGGGATGGGAGGGGGTGGCGTGCAGGTGGGTCTGTCGCTCCATGCATTGAGGTGAGCAGCATGCTCTACGTAGGAAGACTAGGTGGGTTGGCTGGTGTAGATACTCACTCATACTCCTCTGGACACATGCTGATGAGAGTGACCGGACTGCAAGAGGGAGAAAGAAAACAAAAAACAGAGGAAGAGAGGGAGGTTGGGGGAGAAGGGAGGAACAGAACGTTTTTAGGGTCAGAGGTTTCACAATGTGGAAGGCACAACCACACAAAAGGACGAGGAGTTGATGAAATACCCTTCCAGTACTGTAGGGGGCAGCACAACGTGTTAAGGGATGCTACAATTTACAACATTTGAAATGTTGTTTTTTAAATGACTATGGACCTTTTTCACGTTTCCGGGTTCTCAGCAGCTTAAGTCGTCATAGTTGGGTAAACTTCTATAGCGGTGAATGGGAGACCAGCACAAATATATTTTTTTGCGTTCTCATTTGCTCGAATAGCAAAAGAAAAACTTAACAATTTACTACTTTCAACAAAATAAAAGACAGAGAGAGTCTGATAACGGCAGTCAAAAGAGAAAATTATGTCAAATTTACAGTGACTTCCATAGACGCTGTATAAGAAACACCCTCGCATTAGCCTTAACATTTTTTTATTTTAATTTGATGCAAAGTTAATATAATACAAAGTATAGTGCTATAAACGTACATACAAGTGGCTTGCAAAAGTGTTCAACCCCCTTCATTTTATTCACATTTTGTTATGCTGCTGCCTTATCTTAAACTACTTTAAATGATTATTTTTTACATTAATCTACACTCCATGCACAATAATGACAAAACAAAAAACTGATTTTTGACAGCTTTGCAAATTTATTAAAAATAAAAAACAAAAATAAGTACATTGCATAAGTATTCACACCCTTAACTCAGAAATTGGTTAAAGCACCTTTACAGACTCAAATCTTTTTGGGTATGATGTGAAAAGCTTTACACATCTGCATTTGGCAATTTTCTGTCATTCTTCTCCTCAGATCCTCTCAAACTCTGTCAGGTTGGATGGAGATCATCAGTAGACAAACATTTTCAGGTTTCTACAGAGAATGTTCAGTTGGGTTCAAGCACTAGCTGGGCCACTCAAGGACATAGACAGAGTTGTCCATAAGCCACTCTTGCATTGTTTTAGTTGTGTGCTTAGGATCATTGTCATGTTGGAGAATGAACCTTCTGCCCTGTCGAGATTCTGAATGTTCTGGGCTAGGTTTTCATGATCATTATCTCTGTATTTTGTGTACAGTCCCTGAAGCTGAAAAACACCCCCACATCATGATGCTGTTTCCACTACACTTTACTGTTAAGACGGTATTGTACAGGTGTTGAGCAGTGCTTGTTTTTCTCCAGACATGATGCATGAATCTGAGATTCATCAGACCAGAATATCTTGTTTCTGACAGTTTGAAAGATTCGTTGAAGTATGTTTTTGCATATTTCAAGTTTCCATGTGTCTTCACTGAGCAAAGGTTTGAGTCTGGCCACTAAGCCATAAAGCCCAGATTGGTGGAGTGTTGCAGTGATGTTTGTCCTTCTGTAAGTTTCTCCCATCTCCATATATGATCATGGAGCTCAACCAGAGTGATCATCAGCTTCTTGGTCACCGCTCTAACCAAGACCCTTCCTCATCGATGGCTCAGTTTGGACAGGAGGTCAGCTCAAGTAAGAGATCTGGTGGTTCCAAACCTCTTTCATTGAGGATAAATGGAGGCTACATGCTTCTGTGAACCTTCAATACAGCAGATTTTTTTCAGAAGTCTTACCCAGATCTGTGCCTTGATACAATCCTGTCTCAAAGCTCTACTGGCAGTTCTTTTGACCTCATGTCTTGGTTTTTACTTTGATATGCATTTTCAGCTGTTGCACCCTTTATAGAGAGGTATGTGCCGCTCCAAATCATACTTATTCAATTGAATTTGGCACAGGTTAACTCCACTCGAAGTGTATAAACATTAACAAGCAAAACTAATGCTTCTGAGCAAAATTTCAAGTGTCCCAGAAAAGGGTGTGAATACTTATGCAATGTACTTATTTTTGTTTTTTATTTTTATTAAATTTGCAAAGCTGTCAAAAATCAGTTTTTTGTTTTGTCATTATTGTGCATGGAGTGTAGATTAATGTAAAAAAAAATTTTTTTAAGTAGTTTAAGATCAGGCAGCAGCATAACAAAATGTGAATAAAATGAAGGGGGTTGAACACTTTTGCAAGCCACTGTACATTTAATAAAAAGAAAGTATAAAAAACTATAGAGGATTTACAATGCTGATGACTGTGGAACACGGCATTACAGGCTTGTGAAAAAGGTCCATTTACCGGTCAATTAAAATTCTATCTTTAACACCTGTGTCGTTCCTTTGATATCAAACAAATCCGTTGGTAAAACAAAACAAAAAATGACACAAACTTTACATTGATGTTTTCCACACAATAAAAGGTAATAAGAACTGACACTGTTGTTCAAAAATGAACACAAAAGTAAGTATTATAAAAGTATTCCTTAAAGGAACGATGAATTAAGACATCAATTTTAACCCGAGCTTTTGTTATATAAGAGGGAATCGTATTCACGCGAACATCATGTAAGTGTCAGAACTGAAAACGCCCTTGTTACTGAGATTAAACTGTTATTGACACCAGGCCCAGCGAACGCCAGGTTCTGGAATGCACCTATCTATGACGTCATTGATAGGTTGAACACAGCCTCCACAGAAAAATATCAACGACTACTTCTCTAGCCCCGCACACTGGTTCGCGCATGACAGTACTGAAGTAACACAAGTGGCGCGGAACTAGATAGAGCGAGCAAGCAATGAACAAATATGCAGCTAAAGATAGCTAAATATTGTGCCATCCCTGGATGTGGAAGAACACAGTCGCTGCATAACCTTCCTTCGGATTCCCATATTAGGAATGCGTAGTTAAAGTTTATTTTTAAAGACTTTCCAGCTCACGTGGGAAAAACATGGAGCGTTTGATCGTTTCATTTCTCCGAGGATTCCTTCGTGAACAAGGCACAGGTCGACGCTGGATTTGCGGAGAGACTAAAATTTAAAAGCAGTGCTGTCAGTGCCCTCAATATTGGACCCGATAGGAATGGCGCAGCAATCTATGTGAGTAAAACATTTTTGTGCTATGCGTCACTATTGCTTTGTTAGAGATCGCTTGATATGCCCATGGGATTAAGTGAGTATTACCTGTCGACCTGTAACGTTAGTCATTTGTATTAATTGCAGAGGTTGTTTGTGATCTTAATCCCTTGCGAATCGGCATCTCTGTGATTTGGCGGGCTCATATATCATTTTTCAAGGTTTTATCCACCGTTTGCGAATAATGGAGGCTGTTTTGAAGTGTTTTGGTATTATTTCGGGTGCTGGGTGATATCCATAAGTTACCAGGAGTCTCCCGTTTGTTTATTTATCATGGAAACTCTCGCAACATTTGAGACCCGCGATCGCAGTGATTTTCTGTCCGGTTCGCGATCACGGGTCTCCAATGCTGACAGGTACGGTCATATATCATTAAACACCATACAACTATAGGCTATACAAACTATACGTAAAGCCTTGCCATCACATCTGGGAAATAAGTCAGTAAATTTGAGTAAAATCATCCCGTGCGAATGCGTCACATGAAATGCTGATGTGGGGAGGTAATTCATAAATCACACGAGGTCCCCAGATAATACAAATTCTCGTGCAAATGGTGCTAATGTGTAACCTAACGTTACGTCTCTAACCAAATTCACAGAAGGCTCCAACTAAGTTTACTACGCAAACAGCTATCCAATCATAGCAGTGGACGTTTACTTCCAAGCCTTCATGAGGGAACGCCCATTCAAACCGAGTGTTTGTCGAGCCGGCATCAAAACCCGGGTAGAAAATAGCCTATTACTTATTGATTTTGATGTTTTTGAATGTAAAAACCACGCGAACGTCATGAGTAGACCTCATACTACAGTATAAAACAATAAACAAGCCCAGTTCATCACACCTTTAAAACATGTCCATAACATTCTCAAGTCATAGATAGATTTGTGCGAGGAACGGACTAAAACCTAAGTTATTCTGAATAATCCTTTTTCTCTGAATCTATGATTCATCGAATCGCCTCTCATACTCTCTGTTACTCTTTAACACTACCAAGAATGTAAGCCGTTTCTGCCAAGAAGAAAAAAGTGACGCTCTGACAGTCCTGAAGTAAAACTCTAAACTTGAGTGAGCGAAACTGTATAAAATTCAGCGTTCTATCTCCAACACACACTGCAACATTTTGGTTAAGAACTCCACGGATCAGATCTCCAATCCAATCTTTACTCTTTCATTTATTTTGATTTCATTTCAGCGTCTTTTCAAATGAAAACTCGCTGGTAATCTCACACGACACCAGGCACAGAAGATCAAACGCCCGGCTGTGACTCGACAGGGAAGAGTTTAATCAGGGGAAGAGCCCTAGTGAAGTTCGGTTCACCCGGAGATGATGAAAAGTGCCATCTTTTCTTTTAAAAGCGGCCACACGGGAGATAAAACTGTAATTGCAGGATGAGATATTCAGAGTTAAATCTGTTCAATTTTGTCTTTTTTCGGCATGCGAAATTCAAGAGGCTTTTGGATTTACCACCCTTCATTCTCACCGCAGGACGAAGGCGGTTTAGTTTTTTACAGCTGATGCAACTTTGACGTGAAGACAAAAGCAATTCCGCTGAGCATCTTACAAACAGCCTGTTTCATTCTAAAGGAAAGATAGCAGAGACAGGCAAGATAAACTCTTTACAAAAGTCGTATATAGTACGCGAAAATAAGTATCAGTGATGAATAGTATGTCCGAAACCTCAGTATGCAAAAAACAGTAGGCGAGAAATACCCGGATGGTCTACTGCTTCCGCCGAGATTCGGGAGTGTGGATCGGGTGGACACTTATCTATCCCATGATGCCACGGGAGCTGAGCAACGGTCAAATTAAATTAAAAGTAAATCAAATAAATATAGCAGAAAACTTTAAGGTGGATGTCCGTTTTTAATGTAAATGTCAATAAATGAATTTCTTGTGACTAAATTATGTTTTTATCAACGCTCACGTGTAGGTTGTTGTTAATACGTCATGGGTCAAAGAGCATACGGGTCACATGACCATAAAACATGGTGGACGCAGTATGTCCGAAATGTATTCATACTACTCCCACTCATACTATATAGAACGTACTGTTTTATCGGCCGATAGGTAGGTACTTATTCAAATTCAGTACGTACTGTCACAGTATGCGATTTCGGACACAGCCAATTTCTTACAAAGGCAAAACTGAAAGTGAGTTTGCAGTGAACAACAAATTAGACAATCACCTTAAAGGTTTTCGAGAGCATCTCGACCAACCTGATCTCACAGGAAAACTATTTTACAAGGTGGCAATTTCAAAGAATTTGTACCACTCCCAACCTAAATAAATGCGTAATAAGCAGATCATACTAAAACATACAAATTAATGCAAATAATCCACCTCGTAAACTAGTTACCAACTCCCAATAAATTGTGTTGTCTTTACGAGTAATTGGGTCATTCTCATGAAACCACCAAAACATCATAGCAGTAAAGATTTACATTTTTAAACATACAATTCGGTAACACAATAAATTATGATAATAAAAATAATCGTGTCTTCTTACTTTGTGCAAAGCATAATTTTATTTATGTATTTTATTGCTTTTTCTGCTGAAATCCATTTTTCATTCTCATTACCAATATAAGTAGTGTTCTACATCTAAAAAAAGTAATAGGTATAATTTTCTATTAAAATAAACTTTCGCCTTGGAATTATAAGGTTCTATCTACGTTGTGAGTAGTTTTGAGATATTGAGCTTCAAAGTTTTTGCATTTCATATAGCAAAAATGATATGAGGAACAAATCTCTTTCATACGTGAAAGAGACAGTGACCCTAAGTGTATTCTAAATGTACAATATCAACATTTTCTGAAATTTGTAAATGGGAACAGAACAGAACAGAAATGGGAATTACAGGTCAAACGCAGATACAGTAGAACCCTCTGATTCTGAAAAATCACTTTCAGCTAAGAAGTTTAAGATTTTATCTGCAAAACATTCATTAAAGCAATACATTTTCAAACAACACAAACAGTTTACTTATAATTTTGTTAAAACATGAAATAAATGTTGTAATGATGTGTAAAATAGTTATATTTGCATGGTTTTTATGACACTTATTTCATATTTTAGGACGCTTTTTCTTGTTCAAGTTAAGAATAAAAGGCCATGCTAATTGCTGTATCTACATGTTTTATCCACAGAATGTGGGACAGGTAAAATTACTTTCAAGAGTTGAGTATGGCTGAAATAACATATTTAAATTATTTTATAAATTATACAAAATATTGTAAGATTTAAGGCATTAATCGCATGATAATAATAACTCAATTTTGACCAAAATGTCAGATAGAACCTTGTAATTGTAAGGTGATGTCATGTCTAATTATGAATGATTAATACAAACTTGCTTAGGCATCAAGGCTACCCTTTTTTCCAGCAAAACATGCTATGGGATTGAAACTTGGATGGTTATGGCAATGAGAAATTTTTGTAAAAAAAAAAAAAAATCTAAACTGTGTTAAACTGTCAATAAAAGTTTTGAAATGAATGCTTTTAAACATGTCATACCTTGTTTTAAACAAATAAGATTAAATTGTGTTGATGTGTTTTCAAGAAAATCATGTTTAACACCTTGAAACCGAGATTTCGTGAGAATGACCCAATTATTTTTAATTCAACAAAACGAATTCCTAGTTTTACCGCCGTAGCTTTTATTCCTTTGGTATTAATGACTGCTATTGGCAAAATGTAGAAAAGCTGCAATAAATACAGTAAAACAGCAGCCTACTTCTCAACATTTGGCTGATGGCTAATATCATCAAATAGTCAAGTTGACACCAGCTGAAAAAAGTCATTTCAGAGGTCCAAAAAGCTATCATTATTTGACACATGATGACGAAGGCACAAGACCTGAAATATGTATTAAGATAATAAATTGGGTCATTTTGATTTCATGTTGACTTTCATTGAGAACAGAGAAGGAACGCCAGCTAAAGAAAGAAAAAGCAAGATGGCCTAGGAGAGAGATATATGAACTGTCAACATCGACACGGTCCAGTTATCCCGGCCATTAAATAGCCGCCTGGTGTATCACTATGTACAGACTGCCGGGCTCAAAGTAATGAGGGATTCTCGAAATTAGCGCAGACAGTTTCACCAAACACGAGCTCTCCAATAAAAGTCGGTCAATATCCCCTGGTGCTTTAGAATTTGAGGAAAACCAAACACTGTGGGGTTTCATTTCGCTGTTAAAAGGAGCTGTGAATATATTTTAGACGTGGTCATCACTCATGGTGAAATCTGACGCATGGAGCCGGAGTTTACATGTAGCGTGTCTGCTCAGAAAACCAAGAATCAAACGTTACATAAACCGGTCTGGTATCAGAGAGAGCCAAGATTGGCTGGATGTCACGCTAAGGTGGACTGACAGGAAGCCTGTGGGGTGCAGGCAGATATTTCGGCACTCCGGCTTCCTAGGATTTATAATCAGTGCTAAGTGAAGAAATAGGTCATCTTTAGTTCCTTGTCATTTGAGCAGAAGCTTCTTTTCAAAGCGGCTTAAATTCATGAATTTTAGAGGTCGAACCCCGCTGTAGAAATCACAAGAAACTCGGATCAAGTAGAAATGAGTCTTTTCATGAGCTGTTACACTTGGGTTTTGCTTTAAAATCTAGAGAGCTGCGTAAATAGGTGAGACACATTTCTGTGGCATCACATATATCCTTCAGGACTGAAGAAATTCCCAGAATTCACTGCAACGAGCTCAGTGAATAAAATAATTAGCACCAATGTGGAACATCATGAGGAAATAGAATCAAATTATAATTCATAAATTTTTTTAAGTATTTATGAACACAAAATGTGTGCGTTCAGTCAAACCGATCTCAAAAAATAGATTTAAAATGTTGTGTTTCCTCCACAATCAGCGCCTCCATTTTTGTTTAGAAAAACTTCACAAACCAATCAACAATAATCAAAAAATGAAGTCATGCTTCCACCTTTTTTTCTCATTGAATATTCAGTCAAACATTTTTAAAGAATTCTGTTCACATTTAAAGAATTGTAAAACAAACACTTTTAAAATGCACTATAGGTCAAAAGTCAGTCTGCAGATATGAAATATCATAGTGATATTTGTGTCTTAACTCTGGGGGAAAGCTAGGCCATTCTTTACATCTCTCAACAGAGCAAATATTGACTGGAAGAGACCACAGGCTGGAAACAGGTACTTAAATGTGACAAAATCATTTTGTTTTGCTTTTGAGATGCTTACGTTTCCATGTTGTCTCCTTCTAGGACCGTCTGGACTGGCAGATAACCCAGGCGAGGGTGTTTCGCAAAATACTTCTTTGAGCGAAACTTGTTTTTTAAGACTTTGGTGAAATCTCGCATGTCCTCTCCCGAGGTGGTCTGAAAATGTGAACGAGAGATGACAGATTAGAAGATGTGTATGTGAATACTCTTTTTAGCAATAGGTCAGTGAAACTATGCTTGATTTCACAATCAATAACACCATGATCTGAACATCAATCGAATAGATTCTAAGGGTTGAGATTTTCCAACAGATGGGATTTATCTCTATAGATCTCTGACCTGAAAACACAACTTTCCACTCCTTTATTTTTAGAAAGGCATAAAATTAACATCAGAGGCTGGGACAAGCACGTGAAAGTATACACGCTCAGGTTTTGATGTAAGTGAAATGTAGTACAATGAAGGAAAGCAGAGCTCATTAGTCAAACATCTTTCTCGTCTTTCTCTTTAAAGCATGCGTGACCCTCGAGGTCCAGGACTGATCCGTCTATCACTCGTCTCGTTCTCCATTTGCCTACTGAGCCTGAGCCTGTTTCAGTCCGGTACACACAAACCACTTCAGAATGTCTCTGTCTGTCTGCACTTCTGCATCTACACACAAAGCCCTCTTTATCCTCATATATTCAAAAAAAACTAAAACTCTTCTGCGGAAAGAGAAACCAACCAAAAACGAGGATTTGAGCGGCTCATGCAGCACAGACGGCTGCTGTCTTCAACTCTTTGCTTTACTAAACTCTCAAAATCCACAGAGCAACAAAACACACGAGTCAGATAAAGTATGTAGAGTATACATGACACTCACAGAAATATTATTGAGACAATTTCGGCAGTTTCAAGACAGACATATGCCTTCATGAATGAGGCCTGTCAAATTGAAAGTGTAAACCAGGTCAATAAATTACAGCAAAATATAAAAACCATAATGCCAATTCTTCGCTCTAGATTACTCGTGGGATGACTTGTTTTTATTTGTGTAAGTGACGCAAAAAACACTTTACATGCTTAAACTGCTCAATTTGTTTATGGAAAAGAAGTTTAGTTTATAATGACTAAATGTCAGTTTGAGCATGTTAAGTAACCTGCAATTTATGTTTCACACATATATAGAGCTTAATATATATGCTTAAAGTAAATACTATACAGAAGTCAAACATATTACATGAGTTTTATGCTGTGTTCACACCAAACGTGAATTGAACTATTTGTGCAAGTAACTTACATTCAAAGTCAATGTGAAGACGCGAATAGACCCAAATATGCAGCGGGAAATGCAAATGATGCAAATTGGGCAGTGTGAATTGGGTGGCGCGAATGCGTGACATCCGCCTCAAACGCGTCTTCTGCGCAAGGTGAAAAATTTCAACTCTAGCTGGAAATTTGCGCAAAGAGCTGATTGACACGTCTGGTCAAACCAGCTCTCCTGATTTTGCCAAGTGGTTGATGTCCTCAGGGCAACATATTTTGTTGACCTAAGGACAACACTTTTATTAATAAAACCTAAACCCCAAACCAAACCCCAACCCTAACCATAACTTACCCCTTAAATCAGAGGGGAATGATATGTGAAAAACAATGGTCTAGAAGCACCTAATCCTGGTTGGAAATTAAATTTAAAATAAACTGTAAACTTATTTCTGAAATCTGACTGGTTGATTTAAATGTTGTCGCAGGGTCAACATGATGTTGCCTTAAGGACATCAACCACTTGGCAAAATCAGGAGAGCCGGTTTGACACGTCTGGAGGCGCAAAGACCCTCGCCGTTGCGCAATGTTTTTCGCGTCACTCAAGCGAATAAAAACAAGTAATCCTGCGAGTAATCTAGAGCGAGAAATGCCACACGGCATTATGGTTTTTATACTTTGCCGTAATTTATTGACCTGGTTTACGCTTTAACTTCGACAGGCCTCATTCATGTGTGAAATCATTCATAACTTTCACATTGAACTGAATGTGACAGAAATTTGTTCTGCTCATGTTTAATGAATGTGACTCATTGTATGGAAACAGCTATCGACATGAGCGTGAATAAATGACATATCATTTTGATGTCTGTGTGAAGTTTTTCTTTCGAAAGGACTTAACTTGGCTGAACGCTATTGGAACATCTGTTCAACTAATAAAAACAATATCAGCACAACAAAAGCAATATCACCACAAAGAAAAAGCAATAACTGTGCAACAGCCCTTTTGAGGGCCACAAAAACATATTCTGTTCAATATTGATCTTCTGATCTCCGAATGCCGATGACAATATTTGCTGCTGAAATGAAAGTAAATCTGCTCTGATGGTTACGGCAAAAGCGTTGTTTGTCCATGTGTTTGGATTTATGGAAATTGTTGGTTCGTCTGGAAATGAAAAGCATTTTCTTCACATGATAAAACTCTGTCAAGACGCATGAATGAAAGATTAAGGCTTATTTTCTAAACGGCACCAAAATAACATGGCAAACAAATAACCTGATGGTGAAGAAAAGAGGAGAAACAGATGATAACGCATAAATCACACACTTTGCTTGTGTTGCCAGTTACTTACTATTATTATATGGAATACTTGATTCTGATTGGCCAGTTGTGACATTAAAGGGTCTGTTATCACAACAATGAAGAAATCTCTTTTTGAAAAAAAATATCTTTAGGTCACTTGGTTGCTGCTAATCGCTGTACGAGTGAACAACCTTCAATAGAGGAGCTATAAAAGACACGCTTCTGCCTCAATAGAAGAAAATGACAGTTCTTCCGAAGCGGCGTGATTAATCAATCAAGCCAAGAGGCTCTTTCTGCTCAAGTGCCGGCGCTTGACGTGAAACCGCTTTCAACTCATATTATTATTCAGTCTAATTCCTCTGAATTTGAGCGCGGAGCATTGAAGAGCTAAAGGAAAATTGTTTAACCGGTGAACCTCTGTCGTGCCGATCGATCACGGTGACGCCTTTTCAATTTCACGCTCTGAAATACAGACGTTGAATTGAACACCTTAAGTTTTCAGTTGCATGCGGCTCGTGTTGTGAAGGTGACGGGAATGCCTGCCCGTGATACTAATAGATCGAGTTTTAACTACTCTCTGACTCACCCGAAGCCATGGACGGAAAACTAACCAGAGCCAATCCTCTCACATGATAAGCTTATTACTCAGCGACAACACACACTACAGTGCCTACTGGAAAACACAAAACAAACATCTGTGAGTGAAACAAATCTGCTTGGTTCCCAGCATTTTATGAGAGCTCTCGAGTGTTGCAAAGGGTAGGCAGCATAATTCTACGATTTCTAACATTCCTTGTTTCGGACATATACTACGACGTTGCCCACCATAACTTTGTTACAGAGCAAGTACATGAAAATAATGTTTTCTTTCATGCAGGTGTGGGATTGGGTTAATGTTCAAGCATTACTATTTTAACTCACCGGTGTGCAGTATTCCACCATGGGGTAGGTCAGTTTATGACCCTTCGCTGTACGACCAGAGAAGAAACAACTCTGACACACGTCGTAGTTGAAATGCTTCAGACTACGATATCTGCGGAGAGAGAAAAAGAGAGAGTTTGATGTTTGTTACTATAAACCACTGACAATCATTTGGAGGATAAAAACACCCATCTGGCGAATCGGAATAAGTAGGCCAGATCTTAAATCGGGGGTCCTGGGGGGCTCAATCTCCAACACTAATCAAACCCACCGGCCTGTTATTTTTGAGTTATCTTGTAGACCTTAATCAGCTGCTTCAGGTGTGTTTGATTGAAGCTGTTAAACACTGAAGGACAGTGGCACTCCAGGAGAAGGACTAAGGCTATGTTCACATTTAGGTTTATGACAATGGCTTGCAGCGTTGTGTTTACAAAGAGCAGCCGAGGGCGTCTTTTGTTGCTATAACAACTCACGGTTTACTCCATAGGATTATAATGTAAAACAGACGCTGGTATCTTAAAACGAAGCCAAATGTGAACATAGCCTTACTCTCAACATCCTTCTGTCCCACGCGCAAAGCTTTAATAACGCTTTAGACGTCTTGGAATAAATATAGCACAGGCATCACATAGACAAACTGTTTGAGTATTTTTTGACAGTTAATTTCACTTGTATAGAACAGAACCATGCTAACATTTTTTACATGTATTTCAGTGTCCCTATGAAGAAAACAAGTAATGCACGTTTAACACGAAACATCGAAAACAATTCTTACTTATTCTTTCGTGTTGTGTCTTTAACACAGTTATTTAAGCAATCCTTACTATATACGTATTCTCTACACAAAAGCATTTACATTCTAATTTCAAAGAAATCGTTACTTTACCGCTTACAACAAGAGGAAAAAAATAATAAAGGGTAGAAAACAAACTTGGTTTTTACAAACACTATTGCCAAAAGCTATTTCTTGTTTTAAAGATTCCATGAATAAGACCACAATTTTAACCCGAGCTTTTGTTATACAGTATAAGAGGGAATCGTAATCGCGCGAACATCCTGTAAATGTCAGAACTGAAAACGCCCTCGTTACTGAGATTACAACTTACTGACACCAGGCTCAGCGAACACCAGGTTCTGGAATGCACCCATCTATGAACACCGCCTCTACAGAAAAATATCAACGACTACTTCTCTAGCCCCGCCCACTAGTTCGCGCATGACAGAACTGAAGTGACACAAGTGGCGCGGAACCAGATAGAGCGAGCAAGCAATAAACAAACATGCAGTTAAAGATAGCTAAATATTGTGCCATCCCTGGTTGTGGAAGAACACAGTCGCTGCATAACCTTCCTTCGGATTCCCATATTAGGAACGAGTAGTTAAAGTTTATTTTTAAAGACGTTCCAGCTCACGTGGGAAAAACATGGAGCATTTGATCATATCATTTCTCCGAGGATTCCTTCGTGAACAAGGCACAGATCGACGCTGGATTTGCGGAGAGACTAAAATTAAAAAGCAGTGCTGTGCTGTCAATATTGGATCCGATAGGAATGGCACAGCAATCTATGTGAGTAAAACATTTTTGTACTATGCGTCACTTTTGCTTTGTTAGAGATCGCTTGATATGCCCATGGGATTAAGTGAGTATTACCTGTGGACCTGTAACGTTAGTCATTTGTATTAATTGCAGAGGTTGTCTGTGATCTTAATCCCTTGCGAATCGGCATCTCTGTGATTTGGCGGGCTCATACATAATTTTTCAAGGTTTTATCCACCGTTTGCGAATAATGGAGGCTGTTTTGAAGTGTTTTGGTATTATTTTGTGTGCTGGGTCATATCCATAAGTTACCGGGAGTCTCCCGTTTGTTTATTTATCATGGAAACTCTCGTAACATTTGAGACCTGCCATCGCGGTGATCTTTTGTCCGGTTCGCGATCACGGGTCTCCAATGCTGACAGGTACGGTCATATATCATTAAACACCATACAACTATAGGTTATACAAACTATACGCAAACCCTTGACATCACATCCGGGAAATAAGTCAGTAAATTTGAGTAAAATCATCCTGTGCGAATGCGTCACATGAAATACTGATGTGGGGAGGTCATTTATAAATCACACAAGGTCCCCAGATAATGCTAATCTTGTGCGAATGGTGCTAATGTGTAACCTAACGTTACGTCTCTAACCAAATTCACAGAAGGCTCCAACTAAGTTTACTACGCAAACTGCTATCCAATCATAGCAGTGGGTGTTTACTTCCAAGCCGTCATGGCGGAACACCCATTAAAACCGATCGTTTGTAGAGCCGGTGTTGTACTGAAATTCGACTCCCCGTGAGATTACGACTCCCCTAATTGTGATTGGTTCATTCACTTTGGATACTGCTTTGTGATTGGTCCCTATCTCTAAACCCCGCCCCCACACCTAACCCTAACCTTCGTAGAGGAAAACAGGGGAGTCGTAATCTCACGGGGATTAGGATTTTGATACAACACCGGCCTCAAAACCACTTACATACAGGCACTAATTTATAGCATTAAAAAGATGACCTGTTGAATTCATTTTAGGATCGATGACTGATTGAATTTATGTTTAGTCCAGTGCCTGTATGTAAGATTAGTATTGTATTGAGTTCAGATGCTGTCATATGTGGATCAACTCACTTTGTTGTGTATTTTCAACAGTTTCAATATGAAAAATAACTTTTATATTGATTAAATGGATTTATTGCATTTTGAAAAAAAAAATTGTCATGGATTTATTGCATTTTGGGGAAAAATGATCGGTTTTTATAATAAATCTTTTAAAATCAAAATCTGGATTTGAATTTTTGATGTTACTAGAACCTTAAGATGCTATGTGAAACTTTGAAACAGAAAATAGTGGTTTTCATCTTGCCACTTTCTTCGTAAAGAAAACACATTTTTACTCAAAATGGATTTATAGCGTTTTGGAACCAAACTCTTTGTTTGTATATTTTTATAAGCATGTGTAGATGATTCTTTTGGAGAAAACTAATAATATCATGCATGGCCCAACTACAGTCAACTGTATTATACCTGTCTGTCACTCACAACAAAACCCTCTCACTCCAATTACACCCCGCTTTATTCAACAACACAATTAACACACTGCTTAAAACTATTGTTATTCCACAGATTTTCTTCATTAAAATGTAAATCCACTATAGACGGGAGCAGAACTGTGTGTGTGTTTGTGTTTTGGTTGCTTCCGTCTCCGTGAAATGCAAATTCAATTGAATTTTATCCCTCTAGAGAGTAATATTTTCACCTCCCTGCTGCATAAATGAAATGTTATGACAGTTAAAGGTGCTGTGTTTCTGAAACGGCCTCCTTTCGGCTGTGGTTTCAGCTCCGTCTGAGGCCCCTGCTGAGAACCGTGTTTCTTTTAATAAATCATAATTTGTTTATAATCCTTTGTTATGAGTTTTTGTGAGCGGTAGGTAAAATGATTTAGCTCGAAATTCAGGCAAAATAGTTGAAAACGACCAAAATACTGAACAAACAGAATGAGCCTCATTTCTAAAACATGAAGTTTTTCAACTTTCTTAATATTTGCAGACAGATTTAGTTGACTAGTGGCTGTTCTGACTGTGAGATTCACATAACGCACAGCCATTTTCGGCTTTTTGCTTTATTTATCCACAACTATTAAAATGTTAAACTATTTATACAAATTTTGTGAAGTGAATTCATCAATCTGTCAGAAATACATCTCCAGATTTGTTCTCCATTAGGAGAAGTGAATCCTGTTTGATTGACTCTAGCGTTCATTTCCTCCGTTTCTCGCTCGTGTTGTGTTTAGTCGTCCTTGTTATCCATCACTGACAAAACACAGTCTGTAGCTCTTCTGTCAAACGTCCGATTGAATCTCCACTCTGAAAACACGATGGTCTGCTGTGACGCTATCGGTTCTCGGGGGATGCTGGGGGTTTGTTGTGTGACATAGCACAAGTGTCTTAATACGGAGAGCGACAGGTCCCTAACTGTAATACACAATCTTTATGTATGCATGTACGAGTGACATTTGAAAACGTCAGCACATCTACAAGATCAGACTGTGACTGCTCAAAATACTCAATGGAGACAAATGATGACTTATGACACATCACTTATCACACACTGCAAAAACAAAAAAATGTAGCACTGCAAAGATATGAATTTCTTATTACAGTTTTTCTCGATTGCTTAAACACATTTCTTGAAATTATGCCTCGTATTCTCAAAACAGTAAGCACAAATCCATAACATCTCACCCAATTCCCTAAACATCCTATTTTCATGTCAAAATGAAGCTCTCTTCTCAAAACCATTCAAACTTGCTGAAAAACCAAACTTTTCCCCCAGATATGACACACAAGCCCTCAAAAACACCCACACTACAACATAGTCCTAGACACTGGTGAGATAAATTCAAAACACTGTTATTAAAATCTCTTTGTGGGACTTAAGAATAATTTGACAGATTAGTGTTTATTAGAATATACAACATAAAAGAGTGCACATAGAGCAAAGTGCAAGAATGAGCTTTAGGAAAAAATATAAATAAAACATTACACTACTGTAAAGTAGATGAAGATGATCTTACAAGACAAGAGAAGTTCAAAAACCAAAGAACAATATAAACTGGTCATGCAACACAATTCAGTACACATCTGCACAAATAACATTTACATTCAGGCATTTAGCAGATGCTTTTATCCAAAGCGACTTACAGAGAAGATAAAGGAAACAAAACAGTGAGGCGATTTGTCAATAGGAGGCGATGTAAAAAATATGGCATCCTCTGAACCTTTGGCCCAATTTCTTAAAAGTGTACTATTTTCTGCAAAAATACGGAACAGGTAAAAAAGGCTACAAATGCACATTTGTAAACTTGATAATCACAAATTTGAGGGTGTACACGTGCTACAGTTTACTGGATACAGAATAGTGAAATTTCTCTCATATAAAGTGTGTACTGTGATTATACTGTCTATAATGTTTACAGTAAGTAGTATAAAGCCCAGTAGATGATTCTAGGATGCACAATTACCTGTGCTCCTATTGATATTATCCTGAGATTCTGATTGGTGTGTCATCAGTTTTGCTACTGAATGTTTACTGATGGACAAATGTGTGCTATTTGAGTTTACATCTTGACACTTCAGTTCATTATTTTGTGTGTTTGTGTTTTCTGAATGAGAACATGGTTAAACCTTTGCAGATTGAGACTGTTTGTGTGTGGGGTTTGTACAAGTTGGTGTAATCGAGAAAAACTGTAAGCATTTTATCTTGTTTTCTAGTACAAATATCTAAAAACTCTTAAATCAAGATACATTTCCTTGACAAGCAAAGTGACCTAAGCCATTTAATTTGTTTTCTTTAGAACAAGCCAAAACTTGAATTAGGTACTTAAAGGAGTAGTTCACTTTAACATTAAGCTTTTCTCATAAGCCTCGATTTGTTTTCAACAGACACACAGACACCTTGTATGACATGTGGGTGAGTGAATTATCATGAAATATCAATTTAATAGTGAACTATGGTAAAACTAGGGCTGTGACGATAACCGCATCACCACGGTGAGGTCATCACCGTCATCACCACACATTTTTTGTATTGTAGCGCACAGAAATGGATACCTAATGTTGATTGTGGGAATGTATATGGTGTGGGATATGAACTATAAACGCAATAATTAATTGTTAATCATAAATTACTGTCTTTCGTCCTATATGTTCAAGAGCTTCTGGGGAAAAAAACTGCTTTCAGCGCAATGAAGAGGGACAGTCCATTAAACATATGGGGGATTTATTTTGTGTGTGTGTCTGATTATTTTTAATGAAATGCTAGGTTTCAGTACTTGTGATGTCTACACATAATGTTCAATAAAATACACACAGACACCGGCATAAAAGACAAAAGCATAACGTAAACCGTTAGTTGCAAGTGCTTATAACGATGCTTCTTTTTTGTGGTATAGGCTAGTATTTACAGATGACAACATTATTCAAAAAATAGCCATGAATCTAGTGTCTAAGCCAAATGTTGTGTCGCCTATTTGGGCACATTTTGGTTTTGACAAGGGACAGCCGGTAAATTGCCACTCCATCGAGTGTGTATTCAGTGCTGCTGGCAACATTGTCACTCCGTTTTTCAATCATATTCGAATATTTGAGCTCATAAAAAATAATATTCGTTTATTTAAATTAAGTTAATAAAGACGTATTTTTTATAGTTTTTATTTAGTCACAATTTCACATCAAGCCTATAATTATCTTTAAATATTTATAACGCATTAATATTATATCCTGTATATAGGTTTTTTAATGTTGAAAAATTAGCAACGTTGGAAAAAAAGAAATAGAAAAATACATAAAAACTGCATTTAAACCCGCATTATAATGGTATAATACAAAAAGAAAACATACAAAACAAAACAAACAAAATGTGTACTGAGAGTCTGTGATATATATTGTTTTCTTTGTCGTTCATGGTCAGTGTCTGTCTTGTTTAGCTTTGCATTGCATTTGCATCAATAAATAAGGTATTTATTTCAACTAAGGTAACTAAGGAATCACAGCGCGTTTTAAAACAAAGAAAAATGTATTTACAGTCTGTAACCTGAAGGCGACGACCCATTTGAACTTCTTTGACGGAAAATTCAGGCTCTTTAGGTATGGAAAAAGGTGCCAGTGTTATGCTAAAGCCCATTGCACATTGAGTCCGAAATTTGCGTCCGAAATTTCCGCACGTTAAAAAATAAATACGACCTCACGTTGTGTCAATCACATTTACACACTGCCTCCGATATTTTCGTCCGTCATAAAAAATTCGGACCGGGTTCGATTTTCTGTGTTTTTCGCATCCGTCAAGCATTGTGAGTGGCCTTTTATAACAATTCAGAGACACCATACAAACGAGAGCCAAATACGAAAAAACACATACGAAAATTTCGGACTGTATGTGCAAAGACCGTAAGGCCAAATTCATTAACATTAGTTGCAGTGAAATGTACATTTTCATGTTTCAAGTTATTGAAATTAGCATTACTTAATATATTTTTAATGAACGAATGAATTAACAAAGAACAACCGCTCCGAAGTAATGGTAATAAATTAATTATTGTTAACCATTTAATATTACGTCTGTATTTTTATGCCTAATGCAAGTAATGTTAACGAATTCTGTGGCTGACCAGTTTTGAAACATTTTAATATGGTGATGTGAGCCGGACATAAAATGCGATCCGAGCATCCAGTGTGTAAACTTAAAATATTTAAACTAGCTTGCGATCTGAGTGAACAAAGATTTAGGAACACATACAAATGATTTTTTATATTTTCTGTATATTATAAATTCATTACAGATAAAGTGAAGACGCGTTAAATAAGACGTGACAACTCTAGGGTCTTCTGTAGAGGTAACTTAACACTGTGGTGACGCAGTTTTTATTCTAATGAAAAATACGAATATTCGAATAGCATTTTTAATTTTCGAATAGTTATTGCGGATCCAATATTTGAACATTCGTGCACATCCCTAGTTAAGAGCCTCGCTAAAACCAGACAAAGTGAGCATGTTGGTTTTCCTCGCACGAAACACTAAGATCTTGCCAATTCACTAAAGCGGCCCAGTAGTCGTACAACAGCCGAACACTTGTACTACAGGCTAGCCCGATATTCCCTTTTTATGTTGCGCTTTGAAAAAGGTTGTTTTTATAAAAGTAGCCTAATTAATAGTTATATAATATTAATGATAATTTGCTGTTAAAAACAATAAATTATTCAAAGTTTCAAGTGCGTTTATATTGTTACCCTGTTGTTCTTTCTGCAGCTTCTGCGGAGAAAAAGCCTCTTTTATGTTGCACTCTCAAAAAAATGATTATGAACGGTAGATTTGTGGAGGTGTGTTGTTGGGTGCGATTAACCGCCAAACCGCATGGTTTGTTGCGTCTTCACCGCGGTAAGAAAAAAAACTTAGTTTAGTGAACTAGTAAAAAATACTTGCCTATTTAAAGATGTTGAATGAATTTTAAATGTTAACACATGAACTTTGGCAGCTCTACACACAGAAAAATAAAGGTGCTTCAGCGGTTCTTCTGAGGTTCTTTGAGATTATTGAGGTGCTATATAGGCGTATAAAGAACCAGTTAAGCCCCTGTATGGTTCTTCAGCGGTTCTTCGCCGGCTCTTTGGAGGTGCTATATAGCACCACTGCCATACAAAGAGAACCTGTTAAGCCCCTCACTCCTCCATATAAGGAGAAAGAACTGTTTTGGCACAAAAGGGCTGCACTTCATGTATTTAAATGGCTTTCACATGGCTTGGTTTTACATTGCTTGGTTAAATATGCTTGACTGCAAAATAATGTTTGCATTCAGTATACTGCATTATTATTATTATGATTACGAGCCAAAGAACCACTTTTGGTGCTATTTAGCAGCATTTTTTCTTAGAGTGTAGTTTAGATGTGAACTTTGAAAGTGCCAGAGGACACATATCTGATCAGTAACTCCACAATCCCTTCTCTCATGCTCTTATTTAGCATGTGCTATCAGATCCTGACATTTGGATGAATGTTGGGCCTCAAGAGTGAATCTAACCTTTCCGCTCCCTGACAGCCGTACGCAAACCTGTGTGTGTGTGTTTGCATGCATCTTAAATCTGTCGCAGATCTCTAAAGATTACACCTCAGAAATCTACCTGCAGCTACAGCTACAACAGCATTAAAGCTGAAGCTGTTTATTGTAAATAGTTGATCAATGTGGGTCATTCTCTTTTTAAAAATCGTGTGCCCTCATAATCTTCAGTTAAAATCTGAAAATGCACTTCCGTCCTGTAATGACTATCCATCTGAGATGACGTATGTTAGACGGCTTGGGTGGAGCATCCGTTAACTCCTCCCCTTCAACTGTCAGTCTGCTGCCAGTTCCATTTCAAAATACAACGGCTGTTTTTATACATCCAATCAAATCGCAGAGAAAGACGAAAGCCACGCCCACTATTTTTCTCCCATTTTGCTCGTAAGTGCGTCAAAATACGGAAGTAAAAACTATCGCAACTTCCGGTTCACGGGGACTTTAACAGGTTTGTTATATTATGTTTATATTTTATTATTACTGTTTAACAAATTGTTATATTATGACCAAACACAGACGGGAACTATAAAAACACTTCACTAAAATTGCAGGAACAAACAATTAAATAATTTCTTATTTAGACGCAAGCATTATTTCATAAACCTTCAAGTGAAAAGGTTTAAGTGTGTCCAAACAAGTATGTTTAACTGGTCGTGTATGTTTACACAGTATGTGTATACCTGAAGCCAACGATGGGAAACTCTTTACAGATGTTACACTTGGCCTGATGTTTGGCCGTTTCTGCTGCGCCCACTCTGTGCAGGACAGGAAGCCACACCATGGACTGCGGCTCCAGCCTCATCCAATCAATAAACTGCCTCGGCTCCAGCTCAACCTTATTGGTCACCTGAGGACAGGGTAACACAAACAACCAATCAGAGGAGGATGAAGTCTACAAACAACAGGAGATATTAACTCATAAAAGAATGCGGCACGTCTGAAATCAAGATGATGGCTGGAACATTTCCTACTAGGACATCATAAATGATGGCGTCACTCGCACGGCTGCTTTTATAGAGACAGAACAGCCTCATGAATATTTCAAAGATGATAAAGCATACAGAGAATTTCAGTGATGTCATTCGGTGTCTGCACTAAGCGAGTGATTTTTAACAAGTGTAATATTAGTGATCTGAAAATAATCTGATTTGAGACTAGAATATTTTGAGTTCACACAGGAGACAAAGACATTATTTTCTCAAATGATTTTGTTTCGATCACCATAAATTACTGTATGTCTGATGCTCAGGGGACACACTCAGCTCACGATCTAAAACATGATACCACGGTATTTAAAAATGTCACAATCATTTGAACTAAATTTTTAAATAAAACAGAAATTCAAATAAAATTCTGTTGTTGTGCATATAACTTAATATAAAATTGACAAAATGTAAGGTTTAGTCAAACCTTTCTTTATGTAACTGAATAGGTCCACCACAAAAATTCAAACACTTAACTTTAACATAGTTTTAACTACGAAAATGAATATAATAATAATTATTGCTAATACAAAAGAGATTATAAACACGAAACAAAAACATTATATACATCGAAACCAGTAATTTGTTGACAGCTCCACCAATTGGATTTAACAGCCAACGTTGTAAAAATATCGACATAACTCTACAACCCATAATGTAAATGTTTTGTGTCAAATCTATTTTGCCAGGATATCTTGTTAAAACATAAAATATAAACAAATACTGATCCAATATTGAGAGTCATATCAATATAATATGAAATCAGCACAACACTGGCTCCTTCTGGAATGTACAGATAAGAAACAATAATGTCTTAAAGGAGTAGTTCACCTTCAAAATTAAAATGTTGTCATCATTTACACGCCCTCTTGTCATTTCAAACCTCTATGGCTTTCTTTCTTGTAAAGGACACAAAAGAAGATATTTAGAAAAACGTTGGTAACAGAACAGCACTGGACCCCATTTACTTCTATTGTAACCAATGCAAGCCAATGGGGGGCTGTTAACAGCATTCTTCAAAATATCTTCTGTTGTGTTCTGCAGAAGAAAGAAAGTCATAGGGGTGATTCACATTTCGTGTCTTTTGTGCGCGCAAGCTTGTTATTTTAAATGCAGACACGCGGTAGGTGCGCGCAAGTTTGTTATTTTAAATGTAGCGGTAGGCGCGCAAAAGTTTGTTATTTTAAATGTAGACACGAGGCAGGCGCGTGCAAGTTTGTTATTTTAAATGTAGACACGCGGTAGGCACGCGCAAGTTTGTTATTTTAAATGTTGACACGAGGCAGGCGCTCGCAAGTTTGTTATTTTAAATGTAGGCGCGCGCAAGTTTGTTATTTTAAATGTAGACACGCGGTAGGCACGCGCAAGTTTTTTATTTTAAATGTAGACACCCGGTAGGCCCGCGCAAGTTTGTTATTTTAAATGTAGCGGTAGGCGCGCAAAAGTTTGTTATTTTAAATGTAGACACGAGGCAGGCATGCGCAAATAGGGAGCGACGCGGTTGCGACTCGCATATACAGTAATGCGGGGCACATTTTGCGCATCGAGATGGAAATAATTCAACTTTACAGAGTGCCGCGTCATTTCACTAGAGAAAGCAGCGCGGCTCACATTTTCCGCGTGGTTTTAAACGCGAAATGTGAATCGCCCCATACAGGTTTGAAATGACAAGAGGGTGAGTAAAATATGACAGAAATTTCATTTTGAAGGTGAACCTGCTCCTTTAATAATGTGGAAAACAAACACACAAACGCTGATCATAACATTTTTGCAAACAACAAAAATAATCACGAACAAATAACAAGGAGTGATGATTTTGGCAGGAAGTCATTTCTCGTCCCCAACAGCAACAACATTTTTGGCAGTGATCTGAATGTACCGATGGGTTTAAAGTCTTTAAATGTCACTTAGCATTGAGAGACACACACACATGGTCTTTAAGACAATGGGCGGCTTGAGGTTTGAGCTGTATTTAGGCTGTGATGTCATAACTATGATGTCAGCTCCGACCTCTGACAGCACCAAACACATCAACACTATCTGGAGCCCTCCATCACTGAATGTTTGTGTGAATCCATCCGTCTTTCTGCTGTGACAGGCTGCCGTAAATGACTGCAGGTTTGACACCTGTGCCGTCTCTGTCTTTCCTCCCGACAGCTCTCATGTGAGACGTGCCTCCCCCTTTTAATAATGACACCTATCCTTCATTTCCTCCATTTTTTAGGCCACTTCCTCTTCCAGTATGTCAGTTCTGATTGGCAATTTTTCTCTGATCGTCTTTCAGTCCTGACTCGTTTATACGTGACGGTCATCATCTAAAGCAGTGGTTTTCAAACTGGGGGCCCCAAGATGGATCCAGGGGGGCCACAGATTTTGTGGCATTTTATGAAATATAGAAATTTATCATAGATTTTATGCAATCAAACATCAGAAAAATGACACCACCAACCAAACGAATTGAGGGTCCAGCATTGTATAACTGAATGTTTTTGGTTTAATTAAAATTCGAAGTTTAAGATTATACGTCTTTATATGGGGGGCCGCAAAGCACTTAACACAAAGGGGGCCTTACAACGAAAAAGTTTGAGAACCACTGATCTAAAGTCTCTGTTTGGTGAAGACAGACTGAAAGAAACCGAGAGTCTATCAGAGAAAATATGAAAAGCCAAGAAGGACAGACAGATGGAGAGATGGACAGGATGACAGGTAGGCAGACATGATGACAGGTGGGCAGACATACAGACAGATTCACAGACAAACAGACGTAATGACCGAGAGAAAGACTGACATATGAGGTCAAACAGAGACACAAAGACAGACAGACGGAGAGACAGATGGAACGAAAGAACAGACGTAAAAGCATTTAGAAAAAACAACCATCAACCAGCAAACACTCCAAAGACGTAACCATCTCTCTCTGTAAAGTGAATATTTATAGCCGCTTGGTATAAGTGCTGTAGTATTTACACAGGCAAAAAATGACTGGAGGACAAAAATGTGAACGCTCATGCTGGCAAAACCATTAAAACACACTATGAGGATATCGCAAGCAAACCGGTTCAGTAATTCACCAATTGCTTTATAGCTGAATAAACATCTGTCACACCCTCATAAACACAAGCCATATCAGGGTAAAACACACAGGCTGTGATGCATGTGTGTGTGTGTGTGTGTGTTCACGTACATGCTGGAAGCAGCTGCGGACGCTGGGCTCGATGTTGCTCCCGCCAAAGGCCGCCACCTCACCCAGCTGCCGAGGGATCTGAATGGCATCATGCAGCAGAAGACCCAACTGCCTTTGGTCACACGTATCGCCCGCTGAAGACACTTGATTAAACAAACCTGAGACAGACAAACAGAAACACATCAGTACAGTCCATTCAAGAGATATAGAGAGACAGAGACAAAGATATAGAGATATACACAGACAGAGTTAAGTTAAGAACACTCCAGATAGTGCTTTTATGTGCATAATCCCTGACACACTCTTTCTGTCTGATTTGATTTTAGCTTGGGGACAGAAATGACCTCGATGAAAACAACACGAGCAGAGTCAGGCCAGAGTTTTAAATGTCACCCATCCACCTGAACCGAAGGCCCTTCCAGCACTACAATAAACTCTGACACAAACACGCAGACTGCTAAAGTTGCAGTAACTGTGTGAGATTTCACTGCCGTGTCAGACTCGAGGTCAATAAACAAACTCAAACCTCTGTGAGTCTGTCCGTATCAGCTACTTTACAAAGTCATGACCCTCAAACCGCTCAATGAAAAAATATGTTCTCCATCTCAATACTGAGATTGAGGTTGTTTTTGTCTGTCTCTGCGGTGATTCAGACATGGAGAAGACTCGCCGGCATGGCTTTTAGACTAACCAGCGCAGCCATTTGTGTACTCTTCATCCCACAGAGGAACAAAGACCCCAAAATCCTGAGATGAGTCACAACTTAAACCAGCAAAAAGCCCGATTACGCGCTGAGGTGCGTCATGTGAGTGCAGTCAGACTACTGTGCTTTTAGAAACAAGACAACAGCAGAGAGGAGAAGGGCATCATGGGATGTGTGGTGTTTCACAAACACGCTAATTAAAGCGGGTTACATTCAGGATTTGTGGTTGAGATCTAATAATGCCTTGAGGCGAAAACAACAAATTTTCTGTTTACATTCATACAATCTGACATTTAACCAAGACCAACAGGCCCGCAAAAATAATGACCGTTTTCAGTGTCAAGTAGTGCTGAGCCTCACTGTCAGCGAAAAGGTGTGACGTGTGACTATCGCAAATTATTTTGTAGAAGTCGCTCAGCAGTCAGTGTGATTTCAGCTTCATTAGTAGTTCCAGTCAGTTTGATCAATGTTTGAAATGAACTGACAAACATAACCGTCATTATCACCTGTCTGATCAAAAATGACACTGTAAACATCAATAACAGCTTTCACTTGGCAAATGACCATGGTATAAGCGGGATAATCCGAGGCTAGCCGTGCATTATTTCATGCACTTCGCAGAGGTTGGTTCTTGGCCTTCATATTGTGGATTATCCTTTACATATTGTAGCATCTTTAATCATGACTCACAAGGATTGATGGAATGTGAAGTTCATTCACTGCAAAATTGCATACTTCAATTCCTTTTTGGCAATTTTATTAAAATTGTGAGTCCTTTAATGCTTCAAAACTTGTTGGGAGATTTATCTCCGCTCTGACTGGTTGGGTTCATGGCTTAATACTTGTATTGAATATATTGAAATCTCACATTTGAAAATGTTTGGGAAATTACAGCCGATAAAGTGGCCATCAATCTTTCTCTCAGTGCAAGCACAGCGGACAGGCTTGCCAACTCTGTGGTTTTCCAGCGGAATAGGGCTACTTTTAAACGGATCCCGCGGGTTGAAATTTGACATATTCATAAATTGTAGTTGACCTAAATTAGTGTATTGAACTAATGTACTCTACCAAATGTACAGTATATTCTAACAATAATAAAACTGAATCGGACAATAAATCTGTAAATAGTTCATTCAAATAGTTCTAAAAAAGGATAACCACCTTTCTTGAAAGATTTTGTTCATCAGCTGTAAATCTGGAGGTAAGATAATTTTATGTATGTAAATATATGTCAATGATTGCTGTTATACAGTTATTTTCATTGATTAAAGTGTCTAATGCGTTACAGTGGGCAGGCTTTCTTACAACGACCTGGCAACCCTGACAGCAGGTCTGGACGAAAATCTGATTTGTCACCCAACGCTCTCATGTCGTGCCTGGTTAGGACACAATGCTGTGAGTGTTGGCTGGGTATTTGTTAGAGCTTACATTTGTACTTCTCCTCCAGGTGACCCTTACAAAGCGAAAGAAGGCCAATCTTCATCGATAGAACTCGAATCTTCCCACTGCGACCCCTGTGACATACAAAACACATCATGAGAAACAGACAGTAGTGAGATGATACTGTATCTAATGACGCTCAAAGATACGGGGTTATTATTGTTAGCTAAAACTATTAACTAATATAGCTGCAAGCAGCAACCTCGGGTTCGAGCAGTTTAAGGCGTCTAAGGGATGTTTGCCATCGATTAATAGGCTCAGGAATCGCACCATAACACATCCACAACGGATGACACTCTCCCACACCAAGCAAAATGACAGAAATGGTCAGTAACATTTAATACAGACTATGCATGCTTACACGCATATGCAAAAATAGGTGTGAACTGATAATACCTAAGGGACGAGTGAAATGAACCAATTCTCATGTCTCTATGATGTTCTGTTGCAGAGATATAGATCTAGCTTAATGGTTGCTAAGTTAACTTCTTTAGTTGCTATGGGTGTGGCATGGCACCTGCCAATTGATAACACAATAAGCCACAAGTGAAACGAACCAAGCCCCTGTGTCTCTACGATGTTCTATTGCAGAGATATAGGTCTGGCTAAACGGTTGCTAAGCTAATCTGTTTAGTTGGCATGGCACCTGCCAATTGATAAAACAGTAAGCCATGAGTAAAACGTACCCACCCCCATGATGTTATTCTCCACAGATATAGGTCTGTCTAAATGGTTGCTAAGGTAATATGTTTGGTTGCTATTATATCTTAAAACATTTATGTTATTAGAAATAAACATCAGGCCTAAATATTATTTAAAAAGCATTTAAACTAAATGAAAATTAGTTGCCTAAACTGCAATAAGTTGAGGCACTAAAAATATTAACTGGAAAATGAATAAATAAGATAAAAATAAAATAAATAGAAATAAATAAATAGAAACTAAACTAAAAGCAAAACTTAAATACAATTTTTTTTAAACCTAAATAGCAATACGATAATATGACAAACAAAATGATTTAAAATAAACTGAAATAAACACGAACGTTAAAAAGATACAAGTAAAAGCTAATTCAAATTATTAATAAAACTACAGTTATAAAATAAATGTCACGATCAGTCAGTCGTGTGGCGTGTGTAATGCATACGTGTCATAGACGTTGAGCAGCCAGTTGAGACACATGTCCACACACAGTGGGACATTGACCAGATCTTTGTGTTCCTGCTCCAAACCGTCATAGATGGACGTCAAACAGTTGATGACCTCAGGAACCGTCAGCTGCTGTGAGTTTACGGTCAACTTATGCTGCTGGAACATCGACTGAGCCACATTCAGATCCAACAGATCCACTGAGAGACAGATACACAGATCAATAACAGACCGTTTCTGGAAAACAAAATGCTCGTACAGCAGCGCAATGCAGCTAAAACCCTTTTTCAGCCTTTTAATATTCCACATATGAGGAAATCACAGTCAATCAGAGTAGATGTTCAAAGGTCCAGTGTATGACATTAAGCGGCATCTAGTGGTAAGGTTGCAAATTGCAACCAGTGGCTCACTCCACCCCTTCCTTTCGAAGCACTATGTAGGCTGACACAGGACTAAGATGTCGTCGAGTTTTCGCTTCTTTGTCGAATGAGGTAACGTATTTACAAAACGCGCTCTGTAGAGCAGTTTGTCCGTTCACGTCGACTGTAGAAACATCAACCCGCGATGTATGTAGACAGAAATGGCTCATTGTAAGATAATAAAAACAACGCTTCATTACGGTCTTTATACACCTCTAAAGACATAATTATGTATATCATATTGAATTTCTGTCAATACGTCCTCCAAAAATGTACACACTGGTCCTTTAAGACACACATTAGGCGTGTTTGATACGATTCCTGATCTGGACCAGTGGGTGGAGCCGCGTGTCACCCGTTCACAGTCGCTGCCGGTTAGGGCAAACACTTTATGACCCAACTAGATTTACCGCTTGTCACGTTATCTTGTTGTATCTCATTAGGACACTTGTACATTTCCGGACGATCAACACTTTTCATCTCTGACAATGCGAGAGATTGCGTTCTGTTTACACTATTTTAATTAGACCACTTAACTACACAAAAAGACAAACGGCATGCAAATGAGCAGGACATGAGAGATGAGGCACGGAGACAGCGGAAGATACCTCACGTACACACGCACACACACGCACACACACACACACAGTGCTTTTAATTGGGTGTCTCCGAGTTAATTGAGCCGATGGAGTGAGGACAGGCACTGATGCATTTAAGATGCACGCGCGCGCACACACACACACACACACACACACACACACACACACACACACACACACACACACACACACACACTTACAGCAGAGTGCTTTTTGTAGCCGCCGGATCTTCATGGCCGTTCTGTATGCAGAGAATCTCACATTGTTGAGGTCAGCTGGATAGAAACAGACATAAATCGAACGTAAGAAACATGAGCATGCAAACAAAACTTCATACTTGATCATACAGCAATGTATCGGCTGCTGATATTTATAAGATGGTTTTAAACCCGTATATAACAGCAATGAGATTCAGCATAACATATTAGAAATGAGAAGAAAAATCAAATTGGGGGGAAATAAATTGTCATAAAAAAGCTGTACGAGGTAAAAAGTTATTTAGAGGTGAAAAGTGTTTTTTTTACGAGACGTGTGATTCATACGTGTGTGATGTCTCCGGAGATGTACTGCCTCACAGAGACAGACGCAAACCTTCACTTTGGAGAGGTGCTGTCCAATATTTCTTCAGCTGTGTGTTTGAGTGAGGTGTGAGCGCATCTCTGAGGGCTGATGAGATGTGAATCTCAGTGTTTGTGTGACACTTACAAAGGGAATGATAGAGCTCGGTCATCTTGGGATGATCCCAGCATGTGGACTGGTTCAGATGACTAGAGAAGAGAACAGAGAGGGTCAATTGGACTCGCTACACCCATATAACTTCAGCTGTCTGTTGTGTGGGTGTGTGTTTGTGTGAGAGCAATGCTATTTTGGACGCAAACAGGTTTTGGAGGGGCGTGAGAAACAAATGAAACAGAATGCTTTAAAACAGAAATAAAGGGAGGTCAGAGGCAGGAAGATATGTCTGACACCAGTTCTTAGTGTGTGCGTGAGTGTGTAAAGCCCCGAGTGTTTTTAATACAATGCCCTGCTTGAATCAATTGGGGGTTGTAAACATTTCACGTCTTTTGTGCCCACAAGTTCATTTTTTTTAAATGTAGACCAACGGCAAGCGCATAAAACATAGAAAGAAATGGTAGCGCCAGCATTGTTGTGCTATAGATATGAATATCTTTAAATCATGTAGCTTGTTTTTTTTTAAGCGATCAGATTTGGGCAATTCCATGCATGTTTTAACCTTAAAATGAAAACAACTTTTTTCATTACCAAAGGTTTTTCAAGCAATTTTTGTGTTTTTAAAGCAACATTTTCCATGGTCAGGTGAGTGAACTGCCACATCCATAACGGTCCGTATTCCTCATAAATGAAATCTGAAATAAACGAACCATATTGTGGTCTATGAAGAGTGATTCCGTCTTCATTTGTTGGGTATTATTGCTTCTGGTTTGTACATTTTAATTCACAAAATCGTACATTCTACGATTATTTATATTTCACGTTTTGACTGAAAATATCACATCCATAACACTATTTGCCGGCCGGTAAGCAGTCACATAGCAACCGTGCAGCAACATCCTGGCAACCACCGAGAACACTTTAGAAGAGCATTGTAATGGTGAGTCAAGCACCATTTAAAAAATGTTCTCGGTAAATGTACATTTACAAGAATGTCTTTCTGGTTTCCAATTTAGGAGAGAGAGAGAGAGAGAGAGAGAGAGAGAGAGAGAGAGAAAGAGAGAGGGGGGCTGGGCTTGTCAGCAGGTGCTGAGTTGATCTCATCATCTCATTTCTGACTCATCGACGAGAGGTCTGATAGCGTCTCAGCTAGACACAGTGTGATTCCACAGACACATGTAGCTTTAAATAGACCTTGATGGTCCCTGAAGGTGGGCCAAACCGAGACGGCCGCAGACCATCATTCTGTCCCATAATGTGATTTTCAGCAGGATCACTGAGGACGGAAGCATTCAGGAGCGTCTGGACAGATTGTGCTACGGGCGGTAATTGAGCTGGTTACAGCCATCAGCAGAAATAAAGCACCTAGGCTGCTATCTTCTCCTCAACACACCACTGCTCTCCAGCAACAGATCCGAGCAGAAATGTTATCAACCGTACACCAAGACTCTGTCCTGAACGCCAGCGAGCTGCCTCGCTGCACGCCGTCTACATCAACAACCACCTGCTGAGGTACAACTAGGGGTGTAACGATACACTCAGCTCACGATTCGGTACATATCTCGATGCTGGGTTCACGATACGAGACACATCTCAATATTTTGAACAAAATTCAAAAATGAAACCGAAATTCAAATAACATTTATTTTCAAAATATTAACAATTTCAGTAACTTATTTTGTTGCACATACAAATTACAGTTTTTTTCAACTGCTTACACACAAAATGTTTACTTGTCACACAATTTCTGAAACCTGACTCTCAAACACCAGAACCACACACCAAATCGGCAAAACCATACACTAATTCTCGACCTTTGACTCAGTTTTCAGTTTCATAAAACACTTTTTGCAAAACACAACACACAATTCTCTATGTAACACACAAAAATCTTACAGGAAGTATATTGATTTCCTTTTTCAAACACAACCAATCAAAATGCCACACTAATTCCTCAGTGCCTCACACTAACTCCTCACATGTGCAAACACACATTGCTTTACTTAACACCAATCAATCATGACTTTAGAAGAGGCCTATAAATAGGCCAAGGGTCAAGTTATAGGTTTTGAACAATGGATGCAAACAATGTAGACAGAGTAAGGGGAGTTGGAGGGAGAGCCAGAGGATGAGGCAGAGTTCGAATTAGAGGACGAGTCGGAAGAAGAGGAGGAAGATGAGGAACAAGAAGTGTGGTCTCGAATGAGATCAGGGCTACAGTCATTGATCATGTGGTAAACCACGGTTTACTGTAACAACAAGAGAGGCTGTACAGAGTCCAGCCCAATTTGAGTCGATTTACAATGGCAGGTATAATTTGAACCTTTAGAAATGAGAACAGGTATGTAACAATCTACTGTTATGTACACATGATCTAATGTACACAAACAGTAGGCAATAATACATATACAGTATTTTACAGTAGTACCCTTGCATTCATTTACTACGGTGCACTGCATTGGTCACAGTCTGGTGAGGTATCACACTGTACAACAGTACAGCCGACTGTAAGAAGACATTCTGACCATATTGTATAAAATAGTATATTATGTTACAGTTTATGGCACACACTCACACTTTTCCTGAATCTTCTACAGAGTGGAAAGGCGAAGGTTTCATGGTGGGCGAGGTCACATGTTCACTGAAGAGCAAGAGACGGCTATCGTGAATTTGGTTTTGGCCAATAATGCTTTTAGAATTCGTGAAATATACGCAACCATATGCTTAATGATGCCACAATTTTTGCGAACATAAATGCTGTGAGTCCCTCAACAATACACTGTGTCCTCCAGAATTTTTTTCCCATACCGTGTACAGTAATACTGTATTCACAACCAGCAAAAACATAAATAAACACAAGAAATAAAAAGTTTGGTTTCAATCTAGCTTTTGTTTTTACAGTGAATTTTAAACATCTCTCTGCCAATTTCTTTCAATCTTGTACAGAAATGTACCGAGGAGCTCATGAACGAAGAGCTTTAGGTTTTGAATAACTGTGTGTATATGATATATCCCAAAATATAACATTACGGTAAAAGTGTTTGCAATAGAAGACAAATGTTTGCTTTTGAAATGTGTTTGTGATATTTTTAATGTAGTGCTTCATTTTGAAAGAGATGTGAGGCATTTTGCATTTTGTGTGTGCAATTCTTTGAAAATGTGTGTAAGCAGTTGAAAAAAACTGTAATAAAGAATTTTAACATTTTAAGGCTTAACTGAAATTAGCATTAAGATCAGTGTCAATTTTGACAGCAAATTTTGATTTAGTTTTAGTCATAGTCTTTTGACTAAAATGTAATTTAGTTTTAGTCATCCCAATTTATCATAGTTTTAGTCTATTTTTAGTCGACGAAATCTACATTATATTAGTCTACTAAAAACTCATTTAATTGGTGTAATTAAATGTTCCATACAAAGATTTAACTGTTTCGACATAATTTACTTTACCTTGGAATTAAATGAAACCAGGTCGTTACCTTTATTTTTCAGAAAAGTTGAGTAACTACTGGATATGCATTGTTGTAACACAGAGAATATTAGACCATGAACGACATATAGCAGTTCATTCAGTCTCATTTTGACTCAATTGACTCGTTCGTTCAGTGAAGGGTGTGTTCATTCAGCACATTCAACCAATGAAACGCTCTGACAGAGCTCACGCTCAAGCGCTATTGGCTCGTGTCTCTTTGAAGCTGCGCTGTCTTTGCTTGAGACAGTAATGAATGAGAAATATCTTTCAAAAAGACATATTACATAAACTCCATTACATTTCTTCAATCATGCAAATCACATACTTATTTTTTAGCATGTCATTCAATCTTTTAATATACAGTACGACTCAATTCATCGCTTCTTTGATCGGAACAGCGCTGGTTTCTTTAGGCTTACTTTATGTTGCATATCACGTTACGCAGCAGCTCACGTTAGTGGATAAACGAACATTGACATTTAAAAACGTTTGTGCTACCTTTGTAATGAGTTTCGGGGTGACTCGCCTGCAGTCACGCTTCAAGTTTGCTGTGTTTTAACGGCGATTGTGAAGGAAAATATGATGCTTTGTAAACCACTTGTTGACACAGATTGTGTCTTGTGCTTCTCTCTCTACCGCATATGTGAGATAAGCACACGTGTCGCGCTGGCGCAGAGTATGTAGCGTCTTGACCGCTGAACGAATAGAATTAAACATATCGTAAAATATCCCCATCTCTCTACGATGCGCATTGTAACATTTTTGCATCGTGAAATATCGTAATACGAAGTATCGTTACACCCCTACAACACAACCTCATTAGTGACTTCTACCAAACAATTCTGTTAAGAGTGACCAAAGTAGCATCTGCACTCACTTTACTCGTAAAAACCACAAAAAATGCATTGCATTAGATATAAAAATAAATAAACAAATAAAATCATTTTAGATATTGCATTTTTGGTACTTGAAAAGATACACAGAACTAGTTTTTCATTAGTTTTTCAATCAGCAAAGTTTTCGTGTGCATAGTCAAGATTGCATTTCTTTAAAGAAGAAGGACTGTTGAATAATTTGCAGTTATTGTTATGCGGCGGAACGCAAGGACTTTTACTCGCTATTGCGACTTCATAGTCTTGTATTCCAAGCAGAAACATATCTAGCTCATTGTTTCAATCCCCTAACAAAAATGGTGCCTTTCCTTTACATCGCCACAACATTATAAAGAGGCAGAAAATAAATAAAAAGACGCTTAAACCTGTATCAGGTTAAGTTATACTACACGGATGTCAGCACGACAAAAGACAATAGAACGCATTAGAATTTATTATCATTTTTAATTTTGTCCACACTGGATGCGGTGCGACAATCCCATTAGAACAAGCCGTGTGTCGTGTCCGGTGTAGACACGGTGTTAGTTTGGATAAGGGGCCGGATTCACGAAACTGTTCTTCAGACAAATTATAGGATTGTTCTTATTATAAATTATAGAAAGTTCGTAAGAATGTTTCTTAAAACGTTGTCAAATGTTATATCCTAAGAACATTTTAATTTTTGTCGTAAGAATAAAATGACATGCTTTGTCAATGATTAACTGTATATGTTTATCTATACAATAAACTTTGTGAGTAGCAAGCACCTCAATATATAGAATTTGATGTGCTAAATGGCATTTACGATCACATGTTAGCTAAAAGTTTAGCAAGCGTTAAAAACTATACTTATTATAATTCCTTTTGTGTGTTACTACACCATAATATTTGTGACCCTCTTCATTTCGAGTCACTTTGTCACAGAATAATGTAAAAAACACTCCGTTTTTAATAATGAAAGCTAAAGTAATGGAGCTAGACCTTATCATTATTATGTCAATATAAATGTTCCTTAATGGAAAGTAAACGTCAAAATTATGATTCTGGCTCAATACAATACACGTCGCATGTGAAACAACCAAATACATTTTGAGATTCATTTGATGATATTTACGAAAGCTTTTGTTTTTCGAGAATTTGGATTCTTCTTAATTTGAACAACTATGAACAACTACTAGAAACCAACAGTACTAATATAGCAATTTAATTGTTGTCAGTGTAAATGTATCTTTAGGATTAACCAGCTAAACATGGAAGGCATTACAATAAAATCTCACACTTAAGAAACGACATCGCTCCACACGGCCTCAATTCGTTTATTTATGTAGCGTAGATTAAATCAGCAGGGACACATAAAGTTCAGTATATGCATCCACTAACAGATGTGTTTTATTCTGAGCCCAGAGCTTCTCACTGGATTAGCTGCTCTCTCTTTCTCTCTCTCTCAAGTCCATAGCGTCTCTCGAACACATATTCTTATGAATAAACATGAACTCCACTGAACTCATTATATTCACAAAACAGTCTTTAGAATTACAGAAATACCCTGCTTACAAAACACCACATTCTCTCTCTTCAGACTCCATTGATCTCCAGCACGTGTCCCTCCAGCACCTCTGACAAGTGAGGCATCATCACTAAATCTCTTCTCTTTCTACACAAAACACACATTTCCTTCTAGTTTCATTCACTTTGATCCCTTTGATCTCTCCAGTTTATGTTTCTGGTGATTTGAGTCAGCAAAAGTGAACGATTTGAGTTCATTTAGAGTCTTTTAAAGTGTTTTCACACTTTGTTTTTTTCAGGGGTGTTGGTTTGCATGAATTTGGGCTTGTTTGCAATCGCTCCAAAAAAAACTCGATCCGCTGATCTGTGTACATTTTGCATCATGCCCTTGGTTATCTTAAATACATTGTGCATTGAAAGTGTAACTTCAGTAAAGTTTCACTTAATAGTCGACACTAGGGGTGGGCGGAATGACCAAAAATCTATTTCACGGAATAAGTCATTTTATTTCACTGTAACAATCTCCCATTATAATTCTATATCTTATACCTAATTTTTCTTAGATTGACTTAATTTATTTATTTATTAATTACAGTTCATTTGAATGCTCACTATAGTTATAATGTAGGCAAGTTATGAAAATGTACTAAAGATATCAAATTAAGTTCTGATAATGAGAGTTATTATTTATTTATCTTCTGGCTATATCATATGTACACACTAGGAAGATAGACAACAAGTATAACAATGAAGTATGTATATGCACAAACAATGAGAGTACAGTATATGACTGGTGTTATAAACTGGTGTTCATGGGGTCTGTACTGTAGGTCTTCATCGCTCTTCACTCTCTATTAGATGCGCACTGTTACTTTGTTGCGACTCTGTCTTTAGGTTTGTTTATTCTTGTTTATTGTTCAATTTCTAATATGCAGCAAAATATTTTTATACATGAAGATGACAGATTAAACTGCACACACACATTCTCAAGGTCTTTTTTTGTTTGTTTTATACGTAAATATTTTTTTCAATGCCATGCCAAAGTATAACAACATGGCAAAGAATTAATATTGTAACTAATTTTATCACACAGTTCTTTGGTTGTTTTTAGAAAAGTCTAAATAGAGATGAAAAGAGAAGAGGATTTACTTTGGCTGATACCAATACCCATTTTGAGAAACGATATTTGAGCAATATCATTTGCTTACTTATTCAAACTTTTGTCATCAAAATAACTCATGAACTTTTTTCATGCTTTTTTCATTTTTATCTACTTGAGTGAAGGCAGGCAGATATTTTTAAATCGCTGGCAAAAATCACAATTAAACAGCATACGTCCTATCAATAATTAAACCTGACATAAATTGTACCCATAACTTGGGTTTGCTAAGCTTAAATTGTGCTAAAAATCATCTTTTTAGAGATCGCTTCATGTACTGTGCATGCGCCTCACGATGGAAGGCGGGACTTCCTTCGCTTGAGCGGCCATATTGAGCGTTGCATTCCTCCCCATTCATTGTAATGGCAGTGGCGCATCTTGTTAATATTAATATCTTTGCCAATATACAGGAGCATCATCATCATGTTTTGTCACATGCCTCAATCCAGGCAAATCAGCCGGTCATCAATCATGTTGACCTTCGACCTTCAGAAAGGTCAGGGCCCGGTTGCATAAAGCACCTTAAGTGTAATTTTCCCTTAAGTGTGTCCTTAAGTATACCTTAAGTTTTACTTAAGTTATTCTCCTATTGTCTTTGGTAAAGGAAAATCACCCCTTAAGTGTCATACTTAAGGGAAAAACTTAAGGTGCTTTATGCAACCGGGGCCAGGCCTTTTTGCCATTTACTTATTTGCTTTAAACCAGAAAGGCAATGAGTTTTGCATCTTCACCCCATCTCAGAGCAAGCTCAATCAGACACAGAAGACACACTGTACGCTAAGCATTTCTCAAAAACAGCAATCTACACTCGAGGAAGAGCAGAGAGAGCTTGGAGTCATCTCAAATGAGAGTTTGGTGGAAGTGTAAAAGCGATTCCTTCGGGAAAATGACAGGATGAGGGCGAAACTCATATGTATTCATATACGCACAAGCATATGAGTGGTGTCAGAGTGATCGCTGGAAAAGTTCAGCTACCGGCCATTTCACACAACACACCTGCTGCCCCTCACACGCGTACAAACACACACACACACACATACTCACAAAGCTGCTGCTGTGATGGTTGTTGTTGTTTTTTCATCTCCAGCTGGCCAGTACAAAACTCCAGGGTTAAAACGTAATGCGAATGTGTTTAAGAAAATATCTTCTGCCTTCTGTTGTGTTTAATCCATAGACTGTATAAAATATGAACGTAGTGTCCGTGACGTCACCCTTAGGTTTGTGAAGAGTAAAAATGAAGCCTAAAGTAGGCGGAGCCGGTCGTCGTCATCTTGGCATCGCGCGTCACTCCCGGATAATCGAAAATGGGCAAAGAGGCAGGACGTGGGTGGAGCTGAGGCGCCCGGTTGGCTGAAACAAACCACGCCCATCAAGCTCGACGTATTGGCGGTTGACATTTAAACGTTTACAGCTTACTCTTGAAGTAAATTACCTGAAACTACACAAAAAATGTGCATGTGACAGCTAAATGGACACCTGTCACTCAAGTGGCCACGCCCTTAATTATGCAGAATTTTAAGGCTTAATATAATCTAAACGGATGAGTTATAAAAAATTTCACCCCCCTCACAGTTGTTATGAAGGGCAAAATTACCTATATAGACCAAAATATTGTTTTGTACCAGGCTGTAAACATGTTTTTTTGTGCTGTAAAGTTGGCCATTTTAACATGGGGCTCAATGAGATTCTGCTCTGTTTTGGAGCCAGCTTCTAGCCGCCAGTCGATGAATTGCAGTTTTAGTCACTTCCGTGTTGGTTTCACGAGAGACACCGGAAGATTGCCCCTGGGTTTAATCGCATTTATTCTGTTCCCTCACAAAGGTAACTACAGTTTTATGTTATGTTTTATGTTAGTCACTACTAGGGCATTTCTGTAAAAAAGGATTTGTGTTTATTTACATTTTATTTGTAGTCATAATGTAGTCATGTATATATTATTTTGCTTAATAGTATTATTGAGCTCTACTTTTATATTCTGAACATAAACTGTTTATTGTTACAAAAAGTAACATTATAATTATATAAATAACAGAGATTCTCGTTTATTAAATATGTTATACTTTTATATATAAAATATATTATATACTTTTGTGTGCCACCAAACATTTTAATATTCACTTATTATTTTTAGCAGTTATCGTAAAATATCCTGACCAAATAATCTTTATTATGTAATTGCGTTGTAATAATTGTGTAATAAAAGGTCTTTGTATTGCGGTTATTGTTACTAAAATGAAACCATAACTGACTTGTGGTGCTTGTCCATGCGGTTGCCAGGGTGTTGCCATGTGAGTTTTTCAGGCGACTGAGTGTTTTTAGTGCATTGCTCTGGATTGTTGTTTACTCAAGTCAAAAGAGCCACTGTAATATTTTGTATAATTTTTAGATAAACGTTTATTAATTTTAATATTTTTTCTTAAATATATGCATGTATGTGTATGGGTTTATAAATACAAAATGATTATGCACAGTACACAGACATATATTATGTAAACACGAACGTTTATTTTGGATGCAATTAATCGCGATTAATCGTTTGACAGCCCTAATATTTTGGTCTCTCTAAATATGACTCGGGTACCTTCCTTAATATACAGTACAGGACATAGGATTTTGACATTTTGCTATCACATCATCTGCATGTTTTGTATCTTTCACGTCCGTAGCACAAAGCGATGGGTTACGTGCTGAAGTTTAACACTTGCTGTCTGTTTAAATCCCCAACACTGATTGAGTCTCCATCATCTGACTCTTTGTTTTTGTCATCTGACATCCATCCTCCTCCATTTCTGGATCATTTCCAACTGCATTGTAAGGATGCTGCTGTGAGCAACAAATATCTTCTATATTGTCTCCCTCATTCTCTTTCTCTAATCCTGTCTCTCTGGGCTTGATGGGCCCTTCGCTAAGGAGACAAAAGCACAGAATCCAACTCACGCTTTTTTCAGTGGCAGTGTCGGTAACTGAGGGAATCGCCTAGAGACACCATGAGATTTTCTGGAAACATCCGGTGGGCTTCAAAAGTACTTTTTACACTGTATATGTGAGTTACAGCAGAGAACCTGATCTCCGCGGAGACCTTGGGGTCCTGGATCAGTTTGTTAACTTTTCTTGCCCCTGGCAGGTCTCATCATTGTAGAATTTTGGTCCAAACAATGGTAGGTTTGCATCAACATGTGTACCATCGTGAATAACTTAGAAAGTTATTCAACCTCAGCACGGCAACATAGAAACTGTTTTACTTATGTTTTGTCCCTACCAAACTGAAACATGCACCGCAAGAAAACACATCACAAGAGATGCAATAATGCAAGCTACGCATTGAATGCAATGAGAAATTTACTACACTAGATCAGACAAACATAACTGACAATTCAGACGACAAACTGAATGAAACATACAAATAAAAGGTCAATAGTGAGAGCTATGGAGTGAAAGCGCTCTTCAGAGATCCGTGTTACTTACTTGATGTAGTACGGCACTTTATTCTGGGACACGGCTCTCTGCCAGGGCATCTGTACAGAAGCTGTTGACACACAGATAATGACAGATTGATTTGAGCAGCATGCATTGAATGTGATCCTAATGCTCTTGTTAAACGCAACATTTATTAAGCATATCTCTCCTATAACACTGATATCTAACCCTCTTTACTTCACCCCGACACTGAAGCATTACGCTGATATCTGCTCTCTCAGCAGACTAACTATAATAGACTTGCTGTACACATCACCTGAGAGCAGCTACTGTACTGACACAGAATAAAGAAAGCATTTTGTGCACCAATATATCGGCCAATAATCGGTATCAATTTTTCACGCGGCCAATAGTTTAAAAACAGCCGATGATCAGGGCCGATATATCATGTCAATCAAAAGAGGACAGGAAAATGCAATGAATTTGTGCTCTGTATATAAAAAATGTTTGATGTTCAATATTAATAGTCATTATATGAATTAATACATTCAGAAAGTTAAGAAATATTAAGTTGATCCTCAGAATCGGTATCAGTATCAGCAGATATCACTCTGTATAATCAGCTATCGCTATCAGTGGAGAAATTAAGTATCGGCGCATCTGTAGTATTTTAAAGTGTCAGATAAGAAAAAAGTGATGGAAACACCAAATTTCAGAAAGAAAAACCCTAATAATCCCTTAAAGGAGCGATGAATTAAGACATCAATTTTAACCCGAACTTTTTTATATCAGAGGGAATCGTAATCACGAGAACATCGTGTAAGTGTCAGAACTAAAAACACCCTGCATCTATGACGTCATTGATACGTTGAACACCGCCTCCACAGAAAAATATTAACGACTACTTCTCTAGCCCCGCCCACTGGTTCGCGCATGACAGTACTGAAGTAACACAAGTTGTGCGGAACCAGATAGAGCAAGCAAGCAATAAACATGCTGTTAAAGATCGCAAAATATTGTGCAGTCAATGCCTGGTTGTGGAAGAACACAGTCGCTGCATAACCTTCCTTCGGATTCCAACATTAGTAATGCATGGTTGAAGTTTAAGACGTTCCAGCTCACGTGGGTAAAACATTACCGCGGATTCTTTCGTGAACCAGGCACAGGTCGACGCTGGATTTGCGGAGAGACTAAAATTAAAAAGCAGTGCTGTGCCGTCAATATTGGATCCGATAGGAATGGTGCAGCAATCTTTTGTGAGTAAAAAATATCTGTACTATGCGTCACTATTGCTTTGTTAGAGATCGCTTGATATGCCCTGAGCCCTATTCGCACGGGATTAGTATTACCTGGGGACCTATAGTCATTTGTAATAATTGCAGAGGTTGTCTGTGATCTTAAGCCCGTGCGAATCGGCCATGTCTGTAATTTGTAAAGTAAAAATTCCCCCACAAATTATCTACCATATTTCGACGAACACCGAGGTCCTGTGATAATATTAGTCCCGTGCGAATCAGCATCTCTGGGAATTGGCGTGCTCATATATCATTTTTCAAGGTTTTATCCACCGTTTGCGAATAATGGAGGCTGTTTTGAAGTGTTTTGGTATTATTTTGTGTGCTGGGTCATATCCATACCGGGAGTCTCCTGTTTGTTTATTTATCATGGAAACTCTCGTAACATTGGAGACCCGCGATCGCGGTGATCTTCAATCCGGTTCGCGATCACGGGTCTCCAATGCTGACAGGTACGGTCATATATCATTAAACACCATACAACTATAGGCTACACAAACTATACGCAAAGCCTTGCCATCACATCCGGGAAATAAGACCGTAAATTTGAGTAAAATCACAGGCTTCACTCATCCCATGTGAATGCGCCACATGAAATACAGATGTGAGGAGGTCATTTCTAAATCACACGAGGTCCCCAGATAATACTTTCTTTCTTCCGCAGAACACAAAAGAAGATATTTTGAAGAATGTTGTTAACTGTGTTAAATTCACTTGCATTGGCCACAATAGAAGTGAATGGGGTCTAGTGCTGTTCTGTTACCAACATTTGAAATGACAAGAGTGTGAGTAAATGATGATAGAATTTTCATTTTGAAGTTGAACTACTCCTTTAAGGTTAAGGTTTTGATTTGTTAATGCGAATTAAGAGAGATGGAAGCACATCTGCCGAATAAAATCTGACGTAGCAAACATTAAAAACTTGTGGCTAATCTGTTTCCGGGTCTCGTTTTGTTTACTGTTGGTTACTAGGTTACCAATAGAGAATGTGAAGCTGACGTCACGCCCTATGTTGCATGTTGCAGTGGCGCCGCCATCTTGGGAGGATAATACTCCACTGCTATTATTGTTTTGATATGTACCGTTACTTGTTTTGTTTGATATATGGGGAAATCGAAAATGAAAGAACCATGGACTGTGTAATGCTATTGCAGTTTTTAACACAGCAAGACCGACCTATCATAGTTATATTTCTTAATCAAACAAGGAAAACAAAACACTGCATTGAACACACTAGCAGCCATCCTCCCAATCGGCGTGATGTCGATTAACAAGCTCTATACCAGCTCAAACGACTTGACGGAAACACTTTGAAATGAGGTTTGTTTGTACTTAATTTAATTCAACTTACATTCGTTAATATGAACCGACAATAAATAATACTTCTATAGCATGCAGACTCACTGGATAAGAAATGTTGAGAAGAAGGACCAAAATCCCTGTGTGCTTCCCGCAAGAGCTTCAACCGCTCCTCAACAGCCGCCTGAGGAGAGACGGAGAGAAAGCATCACAAATTCAGCACATGTTCAGACACACAGACGTCCTCTATCGGTCATTGTGATGTGAAGAGATACTGTCCACTTAAAGCTCACACAGGTGTAACTGACAGAGAGAGAAGAGAAGCACAGGAAAGGTTTCGAGTAGGTAGAGGACCTGCAGTAGTTTCCAGCGCATGTTGAGGTTGTCCAGCTGACGGTTAGAGGTGGAGGACAGCTGGACATCCAGTGGTGCCAGTTGACCTGCCAGATCGTTCACAGCTTGAACATCTTGTTTCAGAGGAGCGATCTCCTCACGGAACGCCTGCAACACAAACCGGAGAAGAAAAACGATTTTAGTATCTCTAGACATGGACTTAACGTTGACAATAATATACAAATTCAATCATGAGACTGAAGAAACTGTGTTGTTACAGTTTGATGGCAGCACCCTCACCGTCGTCTTATCGATGTGATCCTGTAGAGAATCTATGAGAAGGTCTCCCACTGGTTGCCAGCCCGTTCTGAGCTCCTCGGCCTGTGTTAGACGGAGGTCCAGCTGATCCATGGAGCTCTGGATGTCCTGAAGTTTATCTAAAGCTCTCTCCACCTGCTCCTCCCATGTGCCTACGTGTCCCATCAGCCTCTCCCAGCGCTCGCCCACCTCTGCCGTCTGCTTACGGATCGCTTTAGCCACCCGCTGGGCCTTCTCCTCTGGGGTCAGGTTGACTGGAATGTCACAGAAACAAACTCATTTCAGAGTCCCTTTTTAGGTGTAACATGACATGATTTGGTTAAAAATAACTTGAAAACGGTCTACTGATTTTAATCTGATTCACAACGGTAAGCTTATAGTGATTTATAATTTGAGCTGAGGTATGATTTTGTGAAAAATGCCAGTTTAACATCATTTGACGTAAAGAGGAGTATGGCCATGTACACACTGTACGTCACTTCCCCTTTTAGTGCTCAATCACGTTCTGTACACACACACACTTCACTAAATTTCAGGAGTGACAACCACATTCTACTACCGAATTAACTCCCGAAAAATGCCGGTGTGACAACCGCATTTACAGAAATTTCACGCAGTGTGTACAGAACCGAACTGGACAACTAGTTGTCAGTGACTTATTTAAACGTGCATTGGAGATGCGTGTGCCTTTTCTGTATGCGCAGTGCAAGAAAATCATTTGAAAAGATGTTGTGTTTACTATTTCACGTGTTTTGAACGGGGCTAGTTGCTAAAACCGCTAGACCTGCGGTGAAGTGCCAGTGTTCATTATACACAATGATTCGCACTCACAAAAGTGTAAATACAGTATATGAAATACTTTTATTCCATGATGGGAGGCAGGTTAACACAAACGTTTCGGCTAATTCCTTCTTCAGTGTGTTTAGCCATTTGGTTGCCACATCCACATTTGAAATTATTATGTCATCATTATCATCATTGTGGCAGTGTTGCCAGATATTTTAGTTAAAAAATCAGCAAACAGGGATAAGCCCAAAATGTTATATCTGATAAGAACATAAAACCGCTACACCCAGCTGTCAGCTTTATTACATCCATAAAGTATCTATAGCTTCATGAACGATAACCAAACAATGAACACGAAACGTTTAAATATGAGAAAATGGCAACACTGCGAGAGCGCTCTGTGAAGCAGCCCTCCAACGACAAACAAAACACAGCGTCTCTCTTAGCGGTACTTTAGCACAAAATGTGGAACATAACCAATCTTCACCGGAAACAACATACCAAACAGGTTAAACTCTTGGGATTCATGTTTCCTTAACGTGGTCAACACGGTGCTATAGTTACAACTCGCGAAATGTGGGAGTAACTCCCGCTCCGTACGCACATGGAACGATCGTTTAGTGAATTCACTTTCGCATTTAAATGGGGTTGTCACTCCGAAACTTTGCAGTGTGTACCGCAGTGATCCTATGTAACGTAACCTGCAATTTGATATTTTGAATGAACTGCATATTTGTTCAATCTTGGACAGCTTTAAAGAGAATTATAAAAAAAATCTGACAACAATCAAGTCATAAATTTCACTTTAGCTTTCATACAAAAGAAAATCGCTGCTGAAACCTTGCATCTCCTATGTTCAGTATACTTGGTATAACCTTGTATATTTAGTGATTATTATTTTTTTGCCATAAACCATTATTATCAGTCATCCTCTATGTTTGTCACTGGGTTTTGCCAACATCTAACCAATAAAAAGTATTAAAAAGTGCTTGTTAACTTTGACAACACAATATTTAATCATTTAAAAAGTAAAATGTTTTTTCCATTTCCTAAAAACAGCGAATTTGGACATCTGACGTTTCAGAAGGACAGCGACAATATATATTTTTAATGCTTTTATATAAAAAATACCGGCTCCTTTAAATGAGTGGAAAGACTTTTATTCTAAAGCCGCCATACTGAGCTTTGTGATAAGTGCTTATCAGCTTCTCCCATGAATATTACATTATGTTTTAAACCACTTTGTGCTTAAAACCCTGGACAGAACTATTTCCTGTTGATACTTTTCAGGACTGGCTACAAAACCGCAAAAAAAAAAACACTTCTCTCAACTCTGACAAGCCGAGTTTATCAAAATGCATTCTGGGATTACCTTATCTAAAAAGGCTACGTGCAATGCTGCCTTAGATTGTGACCTAATACAAGGTATTGTCAAATGGCACAAAAATATACAGCACACTATCTTAAAAACCTTTCAATGGAAAACGCACTTACGGTGAAGAGATGTTGCTGAGGTGAGCAGCTTTCTAGACTATAGAAAAGAGCAACAGACACACTCCAGTACTAAAATCCATTTTGTGCATCTCACATTTATCAACATGAAGGTATCAAATAACTAATTAATGAGCTAATAAGGGAATTAAATGAATGAGCTAAGAGAGAGAGAGAAGCAGATGTCGAGGAGTCCGAGAAGCCTCCAGCATCACCATCTGCTCTTCCATCACGCTTTCAGACGTTTTGAGGACGTGTGCGGACACTTTAGGTCATATCACCATCACAAAATGGGACTTAATTCTATAAATGCACACCTTCCACCCTTAGGTTTCTCTTTCAGCCAAGCGAGAATCAATTTACAATTCAAATCCATTCAAGCGTTTGTGCAAAGGTACAAATGAAATTACGATGAGCCGAAACGAAACTGGCGGCCTTATTTTGAAGCGGCTTGTATATGCTCATTGATTATGAACAGTGGAACAGATTGCTCAACGTTTGAATAGCCTACATGTGGTTCAATTTCCAAACGTATTATTTGTGTGAACTTTCGGGTAAGGTTGCTGTGTGTGATTTCCTCTCTGATCTGCAGGCAAACCACATGAGTATTTATTCAACTAGTAGGGGTGTCAAAATTAATCGTTTTTACGATGCATCGTGATGCAAACGAGGACGATTCGGTATCGGTTCAGTAACAGACCATAACCGGTTATAACAAATTTACGTTTTTCTGACATCATGTCGCATACGTGCTTTTACTGCTTTAGCATACAATGGCGGATGTAGGCGAGATGCGTGTATTTAAAAATGCTCCAACTACTTTAAAAGCCGACATCTGGGCACATTTTGGCTTTTATGAAAAACCTGGTAAGCACGACCTGGACAGGACACTTGCTGTGTGTAAATCTTGTCACGCACAAATAAAATATGCAGGGGGTAATTCCACTAACTTGAGAAACCACGTCAGCCGTTTTCACCCTGAGCTGTTAAGGCCTGTCAGTGCCACTGCTGTCTGTGCTCATCGAGTTGCAATAACATGCGATTCCTGGACTTCGGTTGCGACAGAGTCGTATGTGACAATAACGGCACATTACATTAGCGAGGACTGGGAGATTACTACGTTCACACTGCAAGCCTTTAATGCTCAATTCAGATTTTTTTGCTCAGATCTGATTTTTTGTTCGGCTGTTGACACTATTTTTAAAATGTGGCCAATATCAGATTCCAGTGTGAACTCGAGTCGTGATGGTTATAAACTGAATCGTATGCGCAAAACAACAATAACACGTAACACGCAGCACGCTTCCATACAGAATTAAGCAAGGGTCTAGTCAGCGGGTGTGTGTGACGAGGGAGGCATGACGAGAGCCGTGGGAGGAAGAAGCGAGGCCGGGACGCGATTGATAATGAGTGTGGGCGTCATTCCGGCCTCGTATCTCTCACGGAGGAGCGGAAGCATAAAAGGACGAACGGCAGGAGAATACGGCGAGAGAGGACCGGGCCCGGAAGTGTTAAGTTTTGTTTATGTTCGTGTGGCCGGCAGTCGTCCGTGAGGGGCTGCCGGCCTTTTTACTTCTGTATTATTGTTTGTTTATTTTTCATTAAAGTTTGTTAAATGTTCGCCGGTTCCCGCCTCCTTCCTTCCGTTTTATTGAGCTTTGCTACAGTGTGTTTGACTTTATGCGGTGCTGAGTGGATTGATCTCAAGGCGCGATTTTAGAGCATTCCCGGACAGTGCAAGGGTTTATGTTTATAATCTGGATGGTTTGGCAACCGAGCTGTAAAGTGCACTTCCGTCAACAGAATAGCGCGTGAAGCTTTAAATTAGCGCAGAATTATGACGCAAGTCGATCTACAATGATGCAAAAGTCACATGAATTCCGATATGACAGTTCAGATTGAGGTCGCATTGCGAAACATCAGACCTGTATCTGATTTAGGACCACATATGGAAGTGGCTCAGATCAGATTAAAAAAGATCAGATTTCATGTGGTTTGTCCTGTTTACACTGTCATGCAGTAAACAGATCTGGGTCGCATATGAGCAAAAAAATCGGATTTTGGTGGCAGTGTGAACGCAAACGAGAGCTGTTTATGAGTCTCACATGGGTGCTCATTTGGCAGAGCTAGTGTCTCATGCCGTTATCGGATAAAGATGTAGTGCTTGTGACAGATAATGTTTGATACATTGAAGAAGAGCAGGTAAAATTAAAGGTTCAGTTCATATATCTGACTGCTTGTATTTACTGACAAAATTGTATACATGTGATTGTGAGCTAGTAAAATTGAAATTTGAGGATGCAGTGCATCGTCAAATCGAATTGAACCGAATCGATGACATGATAATTGTAACCGCACCAAACCGTGACACTAGTGTAGGTTCACACCTCTATCAACTAGATGGGCTCTGGGCTTTGATCCCATAGAAGAGGTAAAAAGGAAGTTCAGAGAACTTTTAAGGGTTCGGAAACATGCAAGATTGCTTTAGGTGCTCAGAGCGATGCATCAGATATTACAGACCTTCTAAACTGATGTCACTACCTGTAAATGTGCATTTGCATGTGTGGGGCTAACATTAAAGCTGCAATCCATAACTTTTGGGTTAAAAACAGCTTTCCTGTGGCTCAGTGGTTAGAGCATGGCGCTAGGCCATGGGTTCGATCCCAGAGATTGCAGATACTCAGAAACGAATGTGTAGTATAATGCAATGTAAGTCACTTTGGATAAATGCCAGTGTTGTAGTCGAGACCAGCTCATTCGAGTCCGAGTCAAGTCCGAGTCCAGAGTAGGTCGAGTTCGAGTCAAGACCGAGTCCAGAGTAGGTCGAGTTCGAGTCAAGACCGAGTCCAGAGAGGGTCGAGTCCGAGTCAAGTCCGAGTCCAGAGTAGGTCGAGTTCGAGTCAAGACCGAGTCCAGAGAGGGTCGAGTCCGAGTCAAGTCCGAGTCCTAGGACAAGAGATCTGAGACGAGACCTATAAATTTCTTGAAGAATATGTTAAATGTTTGGTGGAAACAATAAAACTGGCACCGAGCTCATAGAGTGCTCAGTGCATTAAATATACCATGGCATGTACACTGTGTTTTATTTACTTAGACTGATATTAGTTTAAAATAGGGCTGTCAACGTTAACGCGTTAACGCATGCGATTAATTTTTTCAAATTAACACGTGAGAAAATATTTATCGCAATTAACGCAGCATCCGTTTGTTTTGACATCCTTTGTCTAGCGTTACATTATGTAATCACGCTCTTATTCGTGTACAGGCTTTTAAACCACTTAAGCGCGATTTGAAACAGTTGCTTTGAGGCGTTCAATGTTGATAGACTGCTTCTAAACTGTGGGACGCGGCAAAACGCAACGTGAGGTCCAGTCTGGTGTTTACAGTAACGTCTGCGTCGGTGAATCTCTGTCAGACAGCGCATCCGTGTTAAGTTCTCTTTCTGCTTGAATGGATAAAACCACACAAGATTATGTCAGAAAGCCCGTTTTGTCTAGCATTTTCTTAAGCACAGACTTCAAAGTGTAAAATAAAATCTTAAATGAATGCAAAGAGTTGTGAAAATGGGAGCGCGGTGACGGTCAGATCTGCGTACTGAGACAGCTCTTAAAGGGGCCACGTTCTTAAACGTGCTGCTGTGACTCCTGTCACTAATGTTAATCAAAGAACAAAATAAAAGAAGAAATCAATGTGATTTTGTAGCTTTAATGAGAATTCTTCTGCATTTAATTTATAACTTAGCATTAAAGACTGTAAAGTGTCCTTCAATTTCTGTATATTTCCTACATGAGCTCTCAATTATACTGTTGAATGGCTATAATTCATGTTAAAATAATCAATTTAATAGAGACATCAGTTACAATACTAATATCAAAATGTTAGCTTTCATAAAATGATGCTGTTAAAGAAATATGTTGTTTCTACATCAATTTGAAGATTAAATGTGAAATTATTAAAATGTAAAAGTATATTTTAAAATATAATTGTTGTGTGCGATTAATCGTGATTAATCACAGAAAAAATGTGTGATTAATCCGATTAATTTTTTTAATCGATTGACAGCACTAGTTTAAAAATATTATTAGCTGAGGGTAAAAAAGGCCACATAGTAAGTGTTGTAGAGGTAATTTTATTACAATTATGACTTCCCCCTGACCAAAGATATGTCCAAAAGATGTCTTTTCTGCATCTTTCGATGTTGAAAAAGACGTCCCTTTATTGGCCCATTATTACGTTTTCTGAATGTCTGATATTGACGTACAGGGGACCTTGGTACATTGTAAAAACTGGTTCATATCTGGAGTTTATCAGACTACTTTCAGTTTTCACATGGAAATAAATGAAATGAGACTCTGTGAAATGAGTTTTGTACCCACAATAATAACCATTATTGTGATCAGTGTTTGCTTTAGTTGGGCTCTTGATCCTTGACTTTTGTTAAATTAATTCGTTCAGGTCATGTAGTAGTGTTATAAAAACACTTGTGCACTGTGAAAGACAGACATACTTTTACAAAAGTTAGGGTTGTTCTCATGGAAATAGTCAGGCTGTAATAAAATGTATTAGTTTTAAACATTATTGATCAATTGATGACTGGTCTGAGTGCTCTGGCTAGTCAATGCACAGGTATTGAGAGAAAATAAACAAACATATTTCACTGACATCAACCCTCATCATACAACCCTCAACAATGATGACAATCGTCAAAATAATTCAGATAAACAGATCACCCAGCTTGCATTGCAGCATGAAGCTTTCTTTTGTTGATTGTCACCATTGTTGAGTTTCATATGCAGATTCTTGATGTCGTTGTGTGTTAAAGTGGTTTAACAGATTGCCAATATGTTAATTCCTAAAAAAAATCACAGTATATCAAACTACAGATCCACAGAGCTGACACATTAATAAACCAAACCCAATTATTAACAGTGATCTAAACAATTTCAAAATGCATGCATTACCATTCAGAAGTAATCATCTCTTTGCCACAACTAATTTATTTTAACACACAGTTATGGCTGAAGGAAACCTAATTTAACATTAAAATAGAAGAGCCAAGAGCTCAACTAAAGCTAAAAAAGATCACAATAATGGTGATTTTTGCAGGTACAAAAGTGATACTGATTCAATGCAATGAACATTGACAAATCATCCATTTTTAACCTTGATTCAATGGTTGCTTGCTATATTACTGCACTCAAATCATTCAGCTCAGTTTATTTAAAACAGTCTCACTTAATTTATTTCCATGTGTAAACTCAAAATTTCAACCAGTTTTTACTTTGTACAGACTGGACATCAATATTAGACAATCAGGAGACGCCATGAAAAGCTATAGAAACAACTTTCATTTTTGGCCCATAAAGGGACGTCTTTTCAATGTATTTAATATTTTTGCTGGGACTCGAGTGGACTCGGGCATAAGTCCAATTCCGAACGAGTCGAGACCGAGTCAAAATGCACACAAGTCCATGACAAGACCAAGACCATTAAAATAAGGTCTCGAGACCGAGTTCAAGACCGAGTCCGAGTCTCGAGACTTCAACACTGATAAACGCGTCTGCCAAATGCATAAATGTGATGTAAAAAACTGTTATTGAGCAAGTATATGAAAACTGATTCACAACAATAAGCTTAGAATGATGATTTTTTTATTTGAGATGTCGTGTGCGGGATGTGCCATGAATAGATGCTTAACACCACATTCCAATCTCTAAACCCAACAAATGAGAATCTGCAACCGAGATGCTCGCCTTAGCAAAACGCCTCTAGATGAGTTTCTGAAAGACAGAAATCACAGAGCTTCAGGAAGTCGAAAAGTGTAAACCGCCTGCAGTCTCTGATCTGCCGATTAACCCAGTTCACATGGGCATTCAGTCCGACCCACACACAAAATCTACGGCTCGCTCTTTCTTTTTGTTAAGCGATGACTGACGTTTGTCCCAAATTAGCTTTTCAAGCAGGTCCCTGTGCATGTGTCTAGAGAACTGTGGAACTTTCCAAACATCAGATACCACAGTTTAGAGCTGTGTTGACAGCCAGTGTCCGATTTATCAGAGGCACTTACATCAAAGAGCATCCCTCTGAGAGTATCAAAATAAACTCTGCCAGTCAGGGAGCCGGTCTGCTAAAGGTTCCTCTCATCACACCTCACAGAGGGCATCGCTTAAAGCTTTGGTTTTTCATCAAATGTTTTGTTATAATAGTTAAATGTGTCTACACATCCCGACTGCAATTAACAATTGAAGAGGTCTAAATAAATAAAAAAATACACATATAACTATCGTTAAAGTATAGAATTCATTCCTTATTAATATTTTTCTAGATTAGAGAATAAAAAAACTCATCAAAACAATAATGTGATGATGAGAATTATACTGTGACTGGAGACAACTAAATCAAATCTATGTTATATTTTAGTGTCTTTAAAGTAGCGGAATTTCCAACTATGCTGGACTCCTATTGGCTGCCTTTTACCCATTATTTAGTCCAAATAATCCATTTCAAAAACATTTTTATTGAATAAAATTGTACTTTTCTAATGAAAGGTATTATGTTTTCACAAGAATATTTTGTCAACAAAAATAATCTCAAATATGTAATGTACTGTATATATTGACTGGTTTCTCCAGTTTTCATTTTGCAAAGAAATGCAAATACAATCGATATTTATATTTTGAAATATTGTTAGTAGTTGAAACAAAATCACCGTTTTACCAAAACACTTCCCTATAAATAGTAAATTCAGAAAAACTGAAAATAATTTTGAAAAGGTCTCTTCATTTTTTCCGCGGCTGTAACTGCGCGCGCTTCAGATGCATAAACAACAAGCTTACAAAACCTCAAGGAGTTCTAACAATAACTGTACTGTAAATAAGTTAACATTCATTATTATTGTAATGCTATGCGATTTATATTGTACTGAATGAAACATGAGGAATGGCTTTGGAGACATCTCTGAAATCTTTTTCCCCTTTGAAGTTCTCTCGGTTATTTACATTATATACCGTGGCATGCCGAGAATTTAATTTTTGGTTTCTTTGGTGGAACATTTGGAATGATAATAAGAGAAAACAGTGGTCTCCCACCTGTTTTGGGCTGCAGGTTCTTGCGTGGTTCCTCGGGTCCTTCGATTGGCTGATCGGCCAGAAACATGCGTGCCTGGTCCAATGTGCCGAGGACTAACTGCTCACGCTCCTTAAGATCCGCCCTCAGAGCCTGAAAACACATGATGACCGTTACATTATAACCTGCCATAATTATATACACCCTAAAAAGGTTGGTGCATCAAACATCCAGATGCTGTCGATAGAAAGAACACGTGTATGAATGTGCACACTGAAGACTGGCAAACGGAAAATGAAAACGATGACGGCTCAAAAAATGTGAGAATGAGGGCAGGGAAAGAATGAGAGCGTGCACGTATAAAAACGGACACAGAAGAGCAATTGCAGCAACGATTTCGCAGGTCACACGAGGCATTTCTGCAGGGGCGCACGGAAATTATCTCAAGTAATAGTCGCTCTCCGACTCGAGACAAAACTCTTCAGGCGATGTGGGACTTCTGAACGGCCAGACACACTCGCAAATAAATGAACAGCGGACAGGAAAACTGGATTACCATACCTCTGATAGCTGGGCCCCTAAGGCTCGTCCGGAGAGCAGGGTCACCGCACCCTTCCACACCTCTGATACGGTCATTAAACAGAGCCAGAGGAGACGCTAAACACCTGCCCGTTCATCACAGCCTTATACAGTAAACCAGACACCAACCACACATTAGTGGCCTGTGATGTAGAAAAACGGTCCATTAAACAGCACTACGGAGAAGTTAAGGCCTGATATAAAACAATCATGAAGATGGTTATGAGAGCAGAAGGGCAAAGAGACGCATGCACGAGGTTAAAGAGGAAGACCCTTAACACTTGGTTTACTGCACAAGCAAAAGCAAGGTTATGGGTTCAACTTCCAGGGAACGCATGCACTGCTTGAGACAAACTAGTCAAGATATTCATTTGTGACCCTGGACCACAAAACAAGTCAAATTTTTGTCAATTTGATCAATTTATAAATGTCCATTGATGTATGGTTTGTTAGGATAGGGCAATATTTGGCTGAGATGAAACTATTTAAAGCTCTGGAATCTGAGGGTGCAACAAATCCAAATATTCAGGAAATCGCCTTTGAAGTTGTTGATCAGAGGTGCTGTAGTAGGCCGCTCGCTGCTAAGAAGAAACAGGTTTGTCTCGATTGATTTACTGCTGTAATGACGTTGTGGAGAGTAGATGAACCCGAAAGCTGAAATTTCTAAGCTTTACATAGATACCGAACTTGAGTGGGTGATTCCCAAAGAGCGGGAAACAGCGAGTAGAGTTTGTAGGCGTGTTTCCCGCCATTTTGCTGCATCCACTCACAGTTTTGATACATTCACGGTAGTAGATTTACAAAATATCTTCATGGAACATGATCTTTACTTAATACCCTAATGATGTTTGGTGTAAAAGAAAAAAGGATAATTTTGACCCATACAATGTTTTCTTGGCTATTGCTACTTATATAGCCGAGCTTTGTGGTCCAGGGTCACATGTGGACAACCCAGAGATGTTTTCAAAAGATCTAGTTTTACACATCCCTGTCAAACAACTAAGACAAGCTCAGTAAAAAGTGTAATTTGATGCAATGGAAAAAAAGAGATTTACGAACCCTCTAAGACCTGTTTCTGTGAACACTGACAAAAGATGGCTCTCTCTTCCATTTCTTCCTTCTACTCTCTTTTTCACAAGGATGATAACTCGTCCCGCCTTGAAAGCCACTCGTCATCAAGTGAGCACTCTATCATCAACACCCCACTTCCCGTGCGCTTAAAACACTTGATGGACACACAAAAAGCACACACATTCATACCCCGAATGACACATAATGCTCCACTACACATTCTGAAAACCTCTAAAAGACTTGAACACCAGACCTCTAACAGTTCCAGTCAAAGGACACCCTGAAAGCTTGTCTTTGGAGCGAATGATGTGAAAAGTAAGAGCGAGAGGGGTGGGAGAGACAAAGGGAAGTGTTATCTTGACCTTGACTGGATAAAGCTCAGGTCCAAGATGCCAGAATAACAAAACTCCCATCGATCACTTTAACAACAATAATAACCACAGCATCACATTCTTCTGTCCATGTCCCTGCCATTCAAAATTAACTTTCCTTGATGGGTTGCATCAAAAACACATTTTGACAAATAATTTGTGTTCACGCCAATGCAATTGCAATGGAAGTCTATGGGCAAGTGCACATGAGTTACAATAACAATTTTGTACAAAATGTTTGTTACAGGGATAGTTCATTTATTCACTCGCATATTTTTCAAAAACTGTATGACTTTGTATGTGTTTGGTGAAGCACAAAACAAGATATGTTCAGTCTCAGTGGTTTTGTGTCCACAATACAATGGAAGTCAATGTTGTTTGGTTACCAATGTTCTTTAACATATCTTCATTTTAATAAACTTAACTTGTGTAACTAGTATGTTTTGGCTCTTAAATATACTCCAACACCAAACCGTGTCCAAACTGTGTGAATTAAAACCCATACCTGAGCAGCAAACAGATCCCAATAAAACTAGTGTCTTAGTTAAAACTAACAAAGAGAAATGACGAGGGTCTGAATAGCAACGCTGTCAGCATTTCACACACATAAAAACTGGTCAGGGTGGGTCATTCACTTCTTTATTGCCGGCGTAAAAAGAGAACCTGAGGGCGAATCGTCAGTGAATTCTTATTAGTCATACTGAGGGTCATTCTTTCAGTCGGTGGTCAGAGAAAAGTCGGAGCCCTCTGGCGACTTTAATCTGTCTCTTATTTAACAGTCCGAGGATTTGAGTCCCAAAGATATGAATAAATCAAACAGACCTCACTACCATTTAACAGATCAGAAATTTACAGCGCCAATAGTTTTTAACCACTTGAAGGCCATTCAAGGAATACGAAGATCTGAGTTCTACTTAATTCAAACAAAAGTCTGAAAAATGACACTGACTCCACATTTACAAAAATGGGAAGGACTCTATGATTATTGTTTTTACATTTTAGGAGTGAAATTGTGGTCATCATGTGACACTTGCAGATGATGTTAACTTCACTTGAGCCTTGAGATGCCATTAATCAAATGAAATGGAATTTTAAAAGGAGTCAAAGGACATACGACAACATGCAGTGCTACGTGTTATGAAGGAATAATGAGTACGAGTGAGTTGTCACATTTGAATAAACTGTTATGTTAAATCTATTCTAGTAATAATAAGAATAATAAGAATCGTCGAGTCAAAAGCATTCAAACACTATGTCCGAACCCACTTTAACTTTCCACCATTCATCATGAAAACAGATAAGAGCAGCACACACACGTTCTCTCCCACTCTTTCTAAACAGTGATTGATAGTGTTAATTATGGCAGCACTAAAGGCAACTTTCCTATTGGATAATGAGATGTATGATTGATAAACACTATTACAGAGACATCGGGGATGAGATAATTCCATAAAAGAGCCATACCTCCACCTTTCCTTCATACTGAAACAGTGTACATTACATAAATGAGTATGCTAAAAGAAAACCCGCCGGACAAAGAAACACGCTTTATTAAATCACCTTCCGGTGATGCACGGTAAGAAACGTATCCTAAAATGTGTTATTCACCATCTTAAAGGGTCTCCCTCACACAGAAACAAACACTTACGTTGCTTATAAATATTCATTTCTGGGTCATTCTACATAATGATCATAATGCCATTTGTTTTCCTCTTACACTTTTACGAGTACAATAAACAAATACAAGCCAGCAATTTGTCTTTACTAGCATTTTGTTGTTCCTCTTTAAATGGGAACACTTGAAGCCGTGAAGTTTTGGAGTTTTACCAAGTTTTGGAGTTTCCGTGAAGTTTATGTGTCAAGCCTGTTCCCATCATATGCTTCCATCATCTTATGTTTTGTCATGGGGGAATAAATGTTAAGCTGTCGCAGTGATTTTAATAAGTGCAAATTGAATATTTGTGCAAATATCAGCAAATAATATTTCATTTCATGTCTATGACTCTATACACACATAGGTCCAAAAATGTTAAAGGTCCGAAAAGCTCATCCATCCATAATAAAAGTATACCAAATGATTGAAATGGATTAACTTTGATTCACTTCGGAATTGAAACTACAGATGTGTGTGAGAAAACAATATTCTGGATCTTATCTATTTCTATTATTTTTATTGTCATGTTGTTCTATTATTTGAGTTGCTTGTTTTAGGTTTTAAACCTTTGATTCTGTTCAGCACTTTGGCCAGCTTTGCTGAGATAAATGTGATATATAAATAAACTTTACTTACTTACTTACTTACAGTATTTAATTCAACTAAAACCAAAACCAGGACATCCGAACACTAAGTTGAAATATATCAGCACATTTGTGACTTTAAGTTGTATTATTTCTCGCATTTCTCATGACCAGAGTTATTACAGTATTGTTTTTAGTTTTATAAATATTTAAATTTACCTTTTATTTTTTTATTTTTATGTTAGATTTAGTTGCATTTTAGAAATGGTGTTACCTTCTTAGGCATTTTATTATTTATTTGTTTGTTTTTGCTATATAAGATTAATTTATTCTTTATTTTAGTTTCACTTAAGTTTTTGTTTATTGTTATAATTTTAGTTATTTTATCATTTTAATTTACCTGTATTTCAATTTATTTATGAGGTAACATTACTTTTTTTGTTTACTTAGTTTTTTCAATACTTTTTGGGCCAATATTTGATTTGATTTAAATAAACAAATCATTTTCAAAGTTTTAATAAACTATAATTTTAGTTATTTTATCATTTTAATTTACCTGTATTTCAATTTTTTCTTAGGTAACATTACTTTTTTGTTTACTTAGTTTTTTCAATACTTTTTGGGCCAATATTTTATTTGATTTAAATAAACAAATCATTTTCAAAGTTTTAATAAACTAGTTTTAGTGAACTATAATAACCTTGCTCATGACGCAGTTTCATATGAACTAGTTACAGAACACAAGAATGAGATTTAAGGTCACCACTTTGAATTTAATTTCGCTAAACAATCTAAAAACGTATTGTTTATCTCACAAATGTATTATTTATATATTATTCGATTTTTTAAACAGAAATTGAAATTTTCCCCACATATTTTTTACAGAAACTGACATTAAAAATCACTTTTTCAAAATGGTAAAGGTATCCGTCTAATTGAACGGCCCTGTTACGCTTCATTGATCAAGGAATAAAGGTCAATCTCTTTGAGTCTCTCTAACTGGTTCTGTGTTTTATCGGTGGACTTTTCAGACAGATGCTGTGTTAAACTGTGTTAAAGACTTCACACAAATTATTCACTTCACTTCTATCCAACCTTCTGGGACACTGGATCCTGGTTCGCCTGGTTTGCACGGCACACTAATCGGCCGTGACGTGTTCAAAAGACCCAGCATTTTGTACCCACGTGGCTAAAGCTTCTAACAGGGCGGCCGACTCAAAGACAGGCTATTATACAGCAAAGAAATAGATAAAGTGGAGAGAGAGGCAGAAAGTCAAAATAGAGGGAATCTTTCTCTTTGCTCCAGAGGATCATTAGTCAAACTGTCACAGAGAGAGAGAGAGAGAGAGAGAGAGAGAGAGAGAGAGAGAGAGAGAGAGAGAGAAGGACCAAAGCGTCACAGTTTCAACCTTTCCGCCACCTTCCCATAATTCCCTGCAGTTATTTTGCTTTGTGTTTTGTGCTTTGTAGGCATGCCTGCATCTTACAGTAAACGAAGTACAGAACATGGACCGACCTGTATTTACTTTGAATAAAAAGCCTCAGGAGACTTTAAGAGTCAATTATTGAGTAAATGAAATGCAGGCGAATGAGGGTGATGATGGGCACTGAGTGTGCGTGTACCAACCGTGCAGTGGGTGTGTTGTTGCAGGAGTGTGGGCACGTCTCCTCCGATGGGCATCTGTTCGTTCAGTTCTTCATCTTTCACACTGATCCAGCGGCTCAGTTCTTCCAGCACTGACAGAAGTCTGTTCCAGCGCTCAGCACTGGCTTCCAGATGAGCCCTGGACACACATGACATACATCTGTATACGTTTACACAATGACACTTACAAATGAGACATAAATAGCTCAAATCTTACAGAAAACTGCAGATAAGATGATCATTTTACAGACCCACATATGGATATAAAAACTGATAACAACACCAATGATGACTAATACTGAAAAGAATTTTGCGAGGTGTTCTCAGTTATAGTCAGACCTACAGTATGACATAAAAACGATGTGCACATTCCAGAACAGGTCACACAATGTTTTTCACTCGACACACAATTACTACAAATGTTTCTGCTGCCGCATTTCTAGTATGTAGGTGGTTGCTAGGGCATTGCTATGCCGTTTCTAGGGTGTTCCGAGTGGTACCAAAGTTGATCCCTGTGGTTCCTAGTAGGTCAAAAGTAGTACGCTGTCCTAGGTCAAAAAAGCCGACCCTCGGGTCATGTCCGAGCACAAACAGTGTGGGTCATTGTAGCTCAACTGCTAGAGCATTGTGTTAGCAGTGCAAAGGTCATGGAGTTGATTTCCAGAAACACACGTGCTGATAAAAACGAATAGCTAAGATGTATAACGTAAATGAGCTCAGTGCTGTAACTTTAATCATCTAGGAGAAGGTTACTGACCTAAATCCAAAGTGGGAACAGTATTAGTGATTAGTACATATCTTCATAAAAGACATATAAAACACACAGAGAATGTGTTCTAATAGTGTAGTTCACACGTCTGACTGTGTGTGTGTGTGTGTGTGTGTGTGCGTGCGTGCGTGCGTGCGTGCGTGTGTGTGCGTGTCTGTGTGTGTGTGTGTTAATGGAGGTGTCAGCAAGCTTCATAATTACATGTGTTCAGTAATTAGTTCCTAATGAGATTGAATAATAACAGCAATGTGTCCCTCACACACACTTCATTCAGTCCAACACGTGACTTTCTACACTACAGTTGATCTCTCCATAGCCATAAATTACCATTTTATTTACATTTATTTGAATGATACACACAAATCCCTTCACAAGGGTTGTTCAACCATCAACACAATTAATCACATCAGAATAAAAGTTTGTTTTCATAATATATGTCTGTGCACTGTGCATATTTAATTTGTATTTATAAACACGTACACATACAAGTATATATTTAGGAAATATGCGCATGTATACATTTATATTTATATAGAATTATAACCAATTTTATACTTGTATTAAATATATACTGTACATGTATGCGTTTATAAATGCAAAATATATATGCACAGTGCACAGACACATATTATGTAAACGCAAACGTTTATTCTGGATGTGATTAATAAGGACTAATCGTTGAACGGCCTGTGCCACTGGCAAAACCAAACCAAAGATGTTCAATAAAACTCAGTAAACAGAACTCTACTGGTTGAGACAGTGCTTCTATGATGGACCAAGTGGTATGTTAAAAGCTGTAATCTGTCATTTTATTTTGGTTAAAATATGTATTGCGTAAGTACATCAAAAATAAGAATCCTTATCGTGCCCCAATTCACAACAGTACGTGTATAATAATGATTTATAATTTGAAGTCAACCCATATAAAGAAAAGTATCATAAAGTAACCTGCAATTTTATGTTTCAAACAGAGATGGCGACAGAGAGGCAAACGGACTGCAGCTTTAATATTATGTTAAAATTGAGAAAGTATTTCAATAATCAATTAAACCAATTAAATAAAAAATATTTCCATACTAAGAACTACCAATGACTGACATTGTCAAATTATGAGAAAAACATGAGGTGTTTGAAAATATAATAATCTAAGAGGACTTTTGGATGTCCTTATTAGTCATTTGGTCAAACCATGTTTAGCTTTAAATATAATAATTATAATACCAACAGGTTTGTGTGATGGTCTGATTGAGGAAATGACCTAGTTGCGCACGCACGTACGCATGTCTGTGTGTGTGTGTGTGAGTGAGAGAGAGACTGACCGTATGTTGGTTGATTTGGCTTTGAGGTCGTTCCAGCGCTGGTTCATGTCGTCCAGTCTCTGCTGGAGGAATACTGCTTCCTCTGAGCTCCCTAGAGCCTTCACCATCTTTAACTTATTCCCCTCCACACTCCTGAACACATCATTATGAGCTTCAATCTCCGCCTGGATGTCCTACACACACAGAGAGACAAACAGATCGGCTTTAATTGCGTCATCATCACCTTCATTATGTGGATTCCTTAAAGGGAAAAATAAATAAATCAACAAAGAGAAACTTTCCACTTCTTTTCTATTGAGAGAAAGACAATTAAAGCTGTCAGTTTGATATCGAAGCTCTCCACACACACACACACACACAAAGATATAACTGCCAATAATTCACTTTAGACATTAAACCACTAAGACGTCTTTGTGCAGAGGGAACGGAAGACAATCTAGTCCACAATTACACATTCAACGTTTTTCATTTCTTATCTCCGTGTGTGAGAGTCTACGGAGCGTTCACTTCGCAGCTCTGAGAAAAATGAGTGAGCTGTCTACGTAGGCAGCATTCCAGGTTCACTGTCGACATGAAGGCTGTTGTAAATATTAGGCAGCTTAATTATACTACTTTTAAGATACCTTCTTTTAGGCCAATTTAGAGAAAGCACCGCATGAATCCTTTTGTAGAGAATTCAATGCCAGAATGCCCTGCAACAATGGCAAAGAATAAATCAACTATTCAAGATAAGTTGAAAGAAGTTCATGATAAATGTATTTTATAAGGAAGCTACCAGTGTAGACACTAGACAGCAAGCCGGGTTTGACAACAGAGCATCTATTTCTTGTAGTGATGGAGAGACGGAATAAAGCGAGAGACAGCAGAAGACGTTTGGGTCTTTTCCAGTTAATTCGTAAAGTGCTCTCCGCTTCTTAACTCTCTCTCTCTCTCTCGCTGTTTTTCTGTCACCATCTGTGACTCATTCAGAGGAAGCACGGTGAGATACATAGACACCATTATAACCACAGCAACACTTCAAACAAACACTTAATTCATCATGCATATAGTTTGGACGACGATCTGTGTTTTTTACAATGTAAAATATTGACGGCAGTGTAAAGAAAGCAGTAAGCATGATCTCTCTGGAGCTCACATTCAGCAATACTGTAAAGTGAATGTCACAAGATGATTCATATTCACGAGCCACATCTGGCAAAGTTTGTGTCGATAGTTAAACAAAAGATCATTCAAAAAGTCAATCAAAATGTATTCATTGACGCTGTATAGGAGCGTATAGGCGGCAACTAGTCTTTCATAACCGATTATGCTATAAACGGTGTAAGCAAAACCCGCTCGGCAGAGGTAGTTTTTTGCCCATTACTTCCGATTTCGCATTGCATGTAAACGCATTTACCGGTTTTCTGTCAGTTTTGTTTATGTGCGCATGTCTGCAGGGTTTTTCCTGGCTAAAAATGAGGCGGAGGTGGTGCCATCCTGAACTTGTACACACACGTAGGCCTACCATACCTTTAAGTGGCTTAACCAAAGTGACTTTGACATATTAAAAGTTCTAATAAAATTAGATGAAAATGAGAATCATTAAGTTATATAAAACATTACTTGTATTCAACCAAACAGACACTTTTTTAATCAAATAAAGCTTTTTTATCATTTTCAACTAACTTTTCAGCCCACAACAGCCAACTGAATTAACCAGTCTGACTAAATGATGAAAGCTCATTCACATCTTGCATTCTCTGTTGTTCACTATAAATGATTCAAGGATCACTTATATTCGCTAGTGACTGAAAAGTTCAATAGTTTAAACGAATCGGTTCAAATAAGTCATTCGTGTGCGAGTCGTTCTGAATGCAATGTGCGTTCATACTGGCGAACTCGCTGTGTACAGTATACGCTGATTCAACGATCCAACTGCACAGCTAAAGACATTACAATGATGCACGTCATGTTCATTTAAGAAATTTCAAGAAATTAAATGTACTTGGATGCAAAACAAACACAGCTAGCTCTTGTTCTGCAACTCTTTTTAGTGCCTCAGTGTGCTCATAACGAAACAGCGCCTCTACTGTGGCGTAATGCTGCAACTGCAGTTACAAATGACAGTCTGTTAAATGCATTCAGCATTTCTTGTGAAGACACCCGACATAATTTTGGCGAGAGACTGAGGCGGCACGACAGTTGACGGAGGCGACTGCCTCCAATTTCTCTATGCAGGAAAAACCCTGGTCTGACAAGAAGTCCCAAACGGTAGTAACAGTAAAATAACACCTAAACGTCTTGAATCATGCAGTTGATGTAGAAACGGCAAGACGAGAAACTATTGTTGCAGATGCAGGTACTGTGGACATGAGAAGAGATATAAAAATACAACTTCTGACCGATTTCCCACAGTATTTTTAATGACTAAACAGACTATCGATGGTGACGTCACTGCACGCGAGAAACCTCAAATTTCCATGTAAACAGGGTTTTCAGCATGGTGAATATGCATGTAAACACGTGAACAGTTTTATTTTATAAGCCGATTTTGAATAGATATCCGTTTATTTTGTGCATGTAAACTCAATGTCACACTTAAGAAAAGAGGCTGTTGAGAAAAGTGTCTCTGCACTTTTTGGACCGTGAGATGAAACATTTTCTTGTAAATGTCATTTAAAAGAGAATTAAATGACAAAGACTTAAGAACTTCTTATCAACACATCAGCATAATGTCTGGTCCACTTCTTCTGGTAAAGAGCTGCCGACAGGAAAAGAGCGTGTATCTGACATGTCAAGCGCCACGAAGTCTTTCCAGACAAGGCTGATAAAAAGAATAACTTTCAGAATTTGCTTAAAGTCTGCCAATCCAATTGGAACTTGGTTTTCTGCTAAATTCATCGGGCAGTCAGTGAAAGGACTGTGGATGGTCCATGAACATAAGCTGCATTTACAGAGACTGTGCTTGTGTGTATGTGTGTGTGTGTGTGTAACCAGTCTAGAAGATACCAGTCTGATTCACATGACAAACACACACACACACCAGCACCAAAAGGTCTAAATTGTGCTGCCAGACGTGTGTTTACGGTGTTTTGGGTTTGGTTAAAGGTGCGAAGTGGTCTTATATCTACTGTTTATTTGTTATATATTCATAATAAATTATTTAACTGTGATCAATACAACTACCACACACAGATACGCTATGCACACACACGCACATAGACACACGCATTTTGTCTTCTGGCCGTCTGACCTATAAAAGGAGGCAATAAAAAGCTTTTCTTGTTAATAAAGTTAAATAATTGCTTCCCGATCATAAAGACTCCCCAGAGCTGTCGCTCAGCGTGCTCTAATTTAACCCGACTAGCTCACAAGCCCAAGAGATGCCTGAAAGAAAAATAAAGTGGCATTTTCATGCTTTGACCTTTTCCTGTTGTTTGATAGAAGCACTCAGATCGACCACCAACAAACAAACACACACACACACACAACCACAGCAAGTAATACACTCTGAAATAACACGTTTTCACAGGTGGAGAATGCTCTTGAATCACAGAGTGTGTTTGTGGTTTTAAAAGACTTCTCGTCATGTCGCAGACACTTCCATTCAAACAGTTCCCTTACTACAGTCCTCAAGTACACAAAGGTATTGTTCAAGGGCAAAATAGTGATGTTAATAAAACCTTTTGCCAAACATGCAAACAGAGAATTAAGAACATTTAGGAGGCCAAATTATTTCTAACTTGCCATAGATTTGCATAAAAATAGATATTCTTTGCTCCTGTGATTACATCATTTCTTGGTGCTTTTTGCCACAAAGTAGATTTCTTCAGCAGATGGTTTGTTTGAATAGTTCACGTAGCTTTTATCAGCAAGGGACAAACTTTTTTGAGGACTCTAGCAATCTCACATAAACTTTATTAGGAACTGCATAATAAAACATGGATATTATATTGCACTTCCCAATAAAGTTGCAAGCCCAATTGTGTGAAACCTAATTTCCCCACAAAGCCGTTTTTTTTCTCTAAACTTTTAATTCTTCAGTTTTGGACCCTAATGCACTCATTTCATCTCCAGTTCTGCCTATTTAAACAGCCAGAAACAAACAGCGAATCCGGCAATACCTCCTCGAACTTGTTCAGCAAATCCTGCAGGCTGAAGTTCAGGCCAACCATCATGTTTTCCGTCTATCTCTACCGCTCTACATTCCCAATCCAAAATGCCAAGATGGAGATCAAGTTGAGAACAGAAGGGCCACATGCGCATCATACACCTGATTATAAGCAGGGACGTCTGTGGATGAACACACGCCGCAGGAAGCACATAGCGGTTTCTCAGCGCGTGTGCACTGCTGGTTTGTAGACGTATGCGTGGTAGCTGCATGCTCCGGTGTTTAACAGCTCAGGGTGGAGGGTCAAGCCTCCGTGTTCAGACCTCATATCTGAGAAGCATGTGTCCTGCAGTGCGAGGTGAAGGCCTGGGTGCTGGAGGTAGATTGAAGGTATGGTTTACAGTATATATCTAGCGTTCGGTTTCTTCTGCCATCTTCCTAGCTGGTCTAATCTGTCTCACAAGACACACACAGAATGTGTCTTGTTTTTCCTCCAGGCTCCTGTGACCCTCGGGCAAACGCGTCCGTACTCAATTATCCGTGTCAAAGAGTCTCTGTCTGGGTCGCGCTGGCGGGCAGGGCAAAAGGAGCATCGGAGTTGTTTCACTTTTTTTGTTTTGCAGAAAACACACAATCCGAGTCAAATCCCCATTTTGAGGTCAACATCTCCGAACCAAAAAGACAGAGTTCAGGCCAGAACCAGGTGGTTTGTTTCAGCTGTGAAATATAGTCATCTTTTTCTAAATTCCAGCTCCGACTTTTATCTTCTGTTGAGCTCATTTAGATCTTCACGGGTTCCATCAGCACTGTCTGCACATCCCTCAGAATACAGATTCAATCTCCCGCTTTTCGACCACAAACACTGGCAGCTTGAGGTCTTCATGGATTCCAGAAGTTTTCCGAAAGTTTCCATAAAACTTGACACTTCTTTTGTCAGTCTCTATCCACCTCTTCTCTGACTGCTGGCTCTCGGACCGGACTTTTCCTGCTCTCTCTTCCACACACACCCTCTCGCTCTCTTACCCTCCGGTGGCAGCTGTTTATTATTTTATTCAGCATCCTCCGTTTCCCCTCCTCTTTCCCTCCACTCCTCCATCCCTCTCCAAACTAACACACACACACACCCACTTCCTGTAGGGCCCCACCATGAAAGACAGAAACCGCACTGTTGAAAATTATGGAAACTTGAACGTTCGAGAGGGAAGGAAATACAGAGATAAAGTTTAGGAAAAGAAAACATTTACAGAGATTTCAGAGTCTGTTCACAGCATCTGTATAGGTCTCCAATTATGATTCCCAACTTGATTATGAGCGATAAGACCCGTTAAGCACACATATGTCGATGTGTAAGAAAGAGAATACATTGAGGGAAGAACAGTGTTGTGTTTTAAGCGTCACGTCTGCGTTCGGTCAACCAAAACAACCCAGCGAAAATCCCCTTTCATTTACTGGAACTTTCTGGTTTAATGCGCGTTGCAGATATCGTGACATATTGCTGCAAAACATGTCTAGTGACATTGCAGATACATTTGTTGTGATCAGTGTTGGGTAAGTTACTCTGAAAAAGTAATTAATTACTAGTTACTAATTACATATTCAATAGTGTAATTAGATTAGTGTGCAAATTACTCTCTCCAAAAAGTATTTAGTTACTTATTACTAATTACTTTCTATATCCTACATCAACCTTGATTAGTTAAGTGATTGAAGGATAGACATGAAATGGCTTATTTAATTCATTCAAATAAATAATATTAAACTACATAAAGTAGTATTATTAACTGACCAAAGTATTACAAATGTGAGAATTATACATTAAAGCAAGGATTTTAAAGTTAGACTTTGAATTTTGATGTCCATTCCACTATTGCACACATATATTACACAAAGTATTTAGTTTAATTACATCAGAAATAACTGTAATTAAATTACAGAAAAAATAATCCCTTACTTTACTTTTTCAAGGGAAAAGTAATTAAATTACAGTAACTAATTACTTAGTAACTAGTTACACCCAACACTGGTTGTGATGCATCGACATATATAAATATCAAAATAAACATGTTTTACAGATATTGCCATTCATCTGCAACATGATTCATGCCTCTGCAATATTGCGAGAAAATGTCAACATAAACGATATCTATATTTGATTCCATCAGGTGTAGTTCCACAGTTTTCATTTGATCCATCACCGATATCTTACTTTTCTTTAAGATATCGTCTGCTCTTCACGTCTCTGCAGAACTCAGAGTTAACCAGCTCCGTTCGGCGTGTGCGAGCGTGCGTCGGGCATCCTTTGAAATTCATAACATACATATGGGCTCCTTCTCGGCTTGTCTAAACACATAATGTCAGCGTGTCAGGGGCCATGTGGCCCGAACTTACCAACACGAGTGCATTCTACAAAAGCCAGCGGGAAAAGCAGAAGACAATTCTGAATATTCATCAACAAGCCGTTTGAAGTGCTTTTACTTCATTAGCGCATTTACATAATGAATATCCAGCGCGGCGCGTTTGATGTGTGTGTGTGTTAAAGTGTGTGTGTGTGCGCGCGAGTGTGTAAACAAACCCTGCTGGATTACAATCAAATCAGAATATCAAAATATGTGTAACGCGTAATAGTTCACGAGTTGCTACATGGGAATGTTTGTTTACGCAAACAATAGAAATGCAGATGATTATGGCAACCGAGATACAGAACACGGTACAAATAAACACACGACATTAGAGCTCAGCGGAGCTTTATCAGGATCCACGCACGGGATTGAAACTAAATGAAAGGGGAACATTTCGGTGTTTAATAAATGATGGGTCTGATCACACATTTGGAAAAAAGAACTATTTCACTCAACTCAAACCACACATACACACAAAGCATACATTCAGAAGAACTTCGAGGAGGGTTTGAAGCATTTAAAGTAGTTTCTGTAATGGAGCAGCTTTCTTCACAGATACTTCAGAGACAGGTCCACATCTGCACCTAACTGATAATAGTACATGTGTGTCCGTACCAACATTAGCTTTAGTTTGGGAACCAAACTGTCCCCAGAAGTGAGCTAAATCTGATCAAAAACACCTTTTAGGCACAATGCACATTTTGGATGTTTTTCTTATCTGACGTTGATGAGGTGAATTAGGTGTGTTTATGTAGCCAAAAGCATAAGGAATGAGTAAATCTAATGAGAGACGTCATCTGATCCGATCACTCCAGATGGATTAGGGGTAAACAGACTCAAAGTCTCTCCTCGCCGGTGTGTACGTGTGACTTTCTGAATTCACAGAAAAGCCACATTCAGAAAGGTGCTGTCCTTGCATCTTACCTCAAACGGCCCGGCCGAGAAAAACCTTGACACATTTATTAATAGTTCCACTGAACGTAGCACTCATTAATAAAAACCCGAAAACTTCATCTGAGTAAATAAACACGCTCATGCAAACCGAGACGACATTAACACATTGGGATGCAGGAAATGTAGAATGCCAAGGATGTAGAAAACCTCTCCGAGAACCCTCGTCCCACTAACATTATGCATTCATGTTTTTATATGAAAAATGCATCGTTTCACATTCTTTTGTTTACAGAGCATTATGAATGGGAATGTATGAATGCAAAGTCCTTTGCTTCTCTTAGAGTTGTTTGTTTCTCAAGGCGTTTTGTCTGAAGAAGCTCATTTTAGTTGGAAGCAGCAATTGAAAGAATTCAACACAAATAAGAATCTCTCTGTGTCTCTCTGCTCCAAGTCTTGCTTTTCAAACTTTAGTCCGCGGCACCATGGTGTTGAAAACTCGAAACCATTAAAACAATATTCATAGTTTATCATCGTCATAAATCTAAGTAAACCAAACGGTCTATGGGTATTTATTTAATTAGGAAATGTGACTATTCAACATTTATCACACATCCTAGAAAAAAAGATCTGAGGATGGACTCAACAGACCTTCAGGTGGGCTTTGGTGCAATGCGTAGCTGAAGTAATTCATCTTCATACTGTTGTTCTGCTGTCACGTCTCATTCGCATGACAAGTGAACAAAAAATCCAATTGTCCTTTAAAATGTCTGGTGTGGTGGAAATGGCAGTAGGACATGGTCACCTGTTATTGTTGCCCAAACTAACCCATCAAATTTGTTTTGTTGTAAGCTAATACATGCAGGGGGATTCAGTGAAGAATAACACCAGTTTATTTAGATCTGAAGCACAAACGTTTGTAATGATTTGAAGACATCTTTGAAGTCTTTGTTGTAAAGCAAAGACAGAAAAACAGACACAGATAATTACACATAAAATAAATGTAAATGAACTGTAGCGTGTGTGAAGTTTGAACAGTTATTTCAAGTAGTGCAGTAAAAGATAAACCAGGACAATGAGCAAACACTGTTATCTTGCTTCCATCAGCTGGTCAATAGTTTAGCTGCTGTGTTGCAGAGTCTCCAGTGTGTCTGGTTGCTTTCTTTCAGATATTGCTGCTCATGTGCTAGTTTTCACACTGACCCAGAAAAGCACTTGGCCGCTTAACTGCAACATTTCAATGATCAGAATCTTGTTGTATGACCTAAATTTTAGATGCATTTACTTCCGATGGCTACGTAGCGCATTGAGAGAACCTTGGATGTTTTCTAAGATGCCACTCTAGCAATTCAGTTTAGTTTCACACGTCTTCCAATGTTCCCAAATTTTGGATATCTTTGCTTTTTCCTTAAGCTCTTTCTTGCTCTTCTGTCATAACTGATCAATACCTCTCAATATACAGTAATGTCACCCAAAGCACCATTCGGCACATGCACAGATATATGTATTTCCCGTCACATTTACAGTAATCTGTTTGACTGGCAGAACATCTGTTTTCCAGTCGTCACAGATTTTCTTTCCTCCGTCATCTCCAAATCTCTGTAATTCCGCAGGTCTGATGATTTCTCTCTATATCATCCCACCATCGTAACATTGCATTCCTCAGTAATAACTCAACCCCTCCCTCAGAACAAGCTTATCAGCTCAGCGTGATTTCCTCCTGCGCAAACACACACATACACACGGCGCCAACCGCACAATCCAAATAAAGATCACGCTGCTATAAGATTCAAGCCAAATGTGGGGGGAACTGAGATTACTAAAGGAAAAATTAAACATACAATAAATGATGGGTCGTGTAGCGGTTTTAGCTAACGTTATTATATTGATGAGCAAAGCTCACCAAATATGGTTCTCCACCAGATCTTTCAAGATCACATCCATGAAATGAGTTATTTAAAACATCAATTTCAGTCAAGGAATTAGTTTAGCTCAAAGGAAAATACGTATAATAATCGTGATCAAATATACATATTTTACATCTCTGATTAGTAATATAAAGCATAACAATACTTGTATGCATTTGTCCAGCGAATGCCTCAATGATATTATATACTTTACATTATCTCATGGCCATAAGTAACGTGACTTTACCAAACAGGATTTAGAGCAAAGGTAGCGAATCGAAACACAGTAGAAGGGACCAAGCTTGTGAGAGTGAATACAGAAAACCCATCACAAATGAATATATATGGTTGTTTATTAAACTCTACTCTACATGGTGAACAAAACAATGACGATCGCATAAAACAAACAAATACATGAAACACAAATGCGCTAGGAAGCGAGGAGAGAGAAAGAGAGATAAAGTGAGTGAGAGAGAGGGCATGGCAGCGATTTCTGAACAACAATAAAAATCATCTTTAACAAAGAGGCACAGACTTAACACAGCTATTCTATAAATAGAAACGGATACTTGCAAGCCCTGTGCTGGACCGATATCCGTATGCGCGTGTAGAGATGGAATTGTTCAAAAGGTTTCAGAAGGCAGTCCTGCAGAAAGTTGCGGGCCTCGTGGTCGGCCGCATTGGCCTAGCCACGTGGCAGCAGAGTCCATTGTTCCTTCTTCTCCCAGTGGGGGGGAGACGGCAGTCTCCAAAGAGACGCCACGAAACAAGTTTTAGCACAGAAGAGAAGAGAGGAAAGAGGAAGAGAGGGCTCGATATTTAACCTCATGAGAGGGCATGCCCACCTGAGTTTGAATCGACCAATCAGAGATATTTAGATATATTTATAGAAAAGGACAATTGAATCACAAGTTCCTATTTGTCAGAGAAGTTTCTCTGGTTAGCCAAGTTTCAGATTAGACCGAGAGACTTTTCCCCTCTGCTTTGAAGCTTAGGAGTCGTAAAATATCCAACAGAGAAACAAAAGGTTATCAACACTCTCAGTGAGAGGTTTTGACTCTGGTCTTTTGATGATCGCATCAAGAAACCAGGAGAAAGGGGTGTGAAGGGGGTTGATGGCTCTTCTTTCAATGACTCCGACCATTTGGCTTATGCTAAATTCTTTCACAGAATGGGAAATTTTATTTTAAGGTAAAGATAATGATAACACTCAGGTTCAATAAACCATCAAAATATGAGGAATGAATGAAAATACAACTTGTAGACGGTACTTTTTGAAAACAAAAAGGCAGATTACACTGCATCAGATATGAAGAGCTTTTCGTAATAAGAATGCATAGAAAAACTTAATAAAAAAATAAACTAAAGCACACATTTACACACAATTTTTTCAGTTATCAATATTTTTGTTGATCTTCTCTTGTTTGGACTAAAGCACTCTCCTGAATCTTGACTCTACAAGTTACTCTACAAGACTCTACAACTGCTCCATAGAACATGTTTCGTAAATACGTTATCTCATTCGGCAAAGAAGCGAAAACGTGACGTCATCTCAGTGCTATCTCAGCCTCCGTAGTGCTTCAAAAGGTAGGGGTGGAGTGAGCCGTTGGTTGCAATTCGCAACTTCACCACTAGATGCCGCCAAAATGTCACAATGGTCCTTTAATGTAGCCGATTATTTTACAGCTAAATTACACTGTGCCGTACTACAAGTCTTTCTCTCCTCAAAGACACAAACATACAGGTGCTGTAAAGGTCACATGACTGAGTCTGTTATCTCATGTTAGAAGTAAATATCAGTGAAGTGACAGTCATCGGTGTAAAACAGCAGATACACTCACACATCTCTAATTCAAGATGACATTGTACTAGGGGTGTAACGATTCTGGGTAAAACATCGAACCGTTCGGTTCTCCTATCACGGTTCGGAACACACGTGCACCGCGATTACTCTGATGTCGCATCTACAATACAGTTTTGTGGGGAAAAGGCGCATAAATCACAGAGGGCTGCGTATATGCTTCCGATGAATAATAGCCTACGCTCCACGTGCGTTTTACGTGAGAGTATCTTACCAATCAGCTGTTAGTATGTACCTTTGTTGCTGACGTCACATCACCGTTCCTCGCGTGTACAGCTGCTGTTCAGCATGGCAAGCGAAGGAGATAAGCCGCAAATAGAGCCTCCTCCAGCTTCATACAAGTCTGCTGTCTGGGAACACTTTGGGTTTCCAATACGTTACAGCAGCGATGGTCACAAAAACGTGGACAAAAAAAGTCACAGTGTGTAAAATTTGTATGACGCGAGTGCCATACTCCCAAGGCAATACAACTAATATGACCGGACATTTACGCCGTCATCACCCGCGTGTTGACAGCTCTCGAGCGCAGGTGAGACCGAAGCAGTTTCAGCAGCACACACTGCCTTCTGCGTTTAAACAGCCACTAAGCTCTCATTCTGACAAACACAAGACCATAACAAAAGCGCTTGGTGTTTTTATTGCAAAAGACATACAGCCATACTCCGTCGTTGACGATGCGGGATTCCAGCATTTGATTAAGACGCTTGAACCGTGTTACGAAATCCCTTCGCGTGCCCATTTCAGCAGCAAGATTATTCCTGAGTTGTATGATGAAACGCGGAGCAAAATTGAAAACAAACTGGCAAACGCAAAACATGTAGCTTTGACAACTGATAGCTGGACCTCCAGGGCAACTGAAAGCTACTTGACAGTTACTGCACATTATATTTCGGACTGGCAATTGGAGAGCGCTGTGTTACAAACATGCCCTCTTTTTGAAAACCACACAAGTAGTCATTTGGCTGATGCACTCATGAGCGCAGTGACAGACTGGAAGTTAGAGAGGCCTAATATCACCATTCCAGTCACTACAGATAATGCACGTAATATGGTGAATGCCATTAAAGAAGCAGCAGGACTAGGACCGCAAATTGGATGTTTTGCGCATATTCTGAACCTTGCAGCAAAGAAGGCAGTAGCACTTCAACAGATAAGCCGTCTGTTAGGTAAAGTCAGAAAAGTTGTAGCATTTTTTCATAAAAGCACAACAGCAGCTAATGCCCTGAAAGTCAAGCAGGAGATGTTGAATATACCTGCACACAAACTAATACATGACACCCCAACTCGCTGGAACACCATTTATGACATGATGGAGAGATATCTGGAGCAGCAGCCTGCCATCTACTCTGCCCTGATGGACAAAAATATTAAGAAGAACGTCAAGGACATTGCTGTGTTGTCTGACAGTGAACTGACACTGGCAGAGGAAATGATTCAACTGCTTAAACCCCTTAAGACAACCACCACTCTCTTAAGCACAGAAACAGCTCCCTCTCTCTCAATGGTCCTCCCTCTAAAGACAATGATACTAAAATCAATGGATCCTGCAGATCATGACAGTCCTGCCATAAAAGATGCCAAGGCAGCCATCAGTGAGGACTTAAAAAGCAGATACACAGATCCTGACCTTCAGGACTATCTCAACAGAGCATCATTCCTTGATCCAAGGTTTAAGTCTTTACCTAACCTGGATGCAGCCTTATGCTTAAATGTTTGCAGTGGGGTCATCAGGGAGATCATTGAACAACAGGTATTTTTGAATAAATAATATTTTATTAAACAAAATATATATACTATGTAAAAGTAGTTTGATAAAGTTTTTAAAGAAACATTTTAATTGCGTGAAAAATGTATTCTATGAACTATTATTAATTTAATATATTTGCAGGGTCAGCCTGTTGCAGCAGAAGCTGGGCCATCCGGAAGCCAGAATCCCCCTGAATCCCCACCCGTAAAGAAGTCTGCAATGTCCGAGCTTTTTGGAGATTTTTTTAGAGCACCTGACAAGACAAAGACTTTTGACAACATTGTAGAGGAGGAAGTAATGTCATACAAAGCAGAAGATTCCATTGACACAGATGCATATCCACTCGCATGGTGGGAGCTGCATGAGAGCAAGTACCCTCATGTTGCAAAACTTGCAAAACAATACCTTTGTGTCTGTGCAACATCAGTGCCAAGCGAGAGAGTGTTCTCCACTGCAGGAGACATTGTTTCTGCAAGCAGATCTCGACTTGCAACGGAAAATGTTAACAAACTGATCTTCTTGCAAAAAAACATGAAGATCTAAATTGACTAAAATAAAGAATAAAGAGTGACCCAGTGTTCTGACCTTCCAAATATTTTATGTTGGTTTTGAAATGCATTTATGTTAGTAGCCTACTTGAAGCACAATAATGCACATGTTCTTAAGTTAGAAGGTTGACTTTTGCAGGGGTAAGAAACTGCATCATTTTTTGTTTTGTAAAGAAACCTGTTTTTGACAGAAGATTTAAGTGTTTGTTACCTAATAAATACATAAAAATTATTGAATTTGACAGTAGCCATTTTTTCTTGAACACACCGAACCGAAACCGTGACCCTAAAACCGCAATTCAAACCGAACCGTGAGTACTCTGAACCGTTACACCCCTACATTGTACACACTGAAACTGAAGTCACCAGATGAGAAACACGCACACACAGCTCAGACACATGCTCCAAATCATCATTGGGACTTAAAAAAGGTACTTGAAAAAGATGTGAAGTTTACAGATAAACAGAAATGCAGGGGTTGAAAATAGCTGGGCCAGTTTGAATTTCGGTGGAAGAAATGTTGAAAAACAGCTTTCACATCAAGTCTGTCATCAAAAGACAGCATCTAAATCACCAGAGACCCTTCACCGAGGTGGACCGAGGCTAGAAGATATCTGTCTGAACTATCCTAGAATATCTAGAGTCTCTGTGCTTGATTCATATTGTGTTCACATGGAAGGACACTTTACACTCGACTGATCTTTATAAATCCACCAACAGGCCTCCATTTAAACCTAAAGCAGGTTATCATGGCTCTGCTTCATTTAGTCATGTTTTTCTTGGTCCTGTAGCAGAGCCATGACAAAGCCTTTGGTTATGTGTGGAGAGAAACATATTATTGTCCTTTTGACAATAATATACGTTCTCTCCAGTGTCTCGTCATTGGCCCCGCCCCTCTCGTTTCTTGTATTGCTTTCCTCTCATGTCTTATGTTCCACACCTGCCCTCGCTCGTTATCCCTCATTTGTCTTTCCTATATATACCCTCTATATACCCATCCAGCCGGTACATCAGCCGGCCTTCCAGCCGGCGTCAAGCCCTTTCCAGTCGGCCTTCCAGCCAGCATCAAGCCCTGTCCAGCCGGCCTTCCAGCCGGCGTCAAGCCCTGTCCAGCCGGCCTTCCAGCCGGCGTCAAGCCCTGTCCAGCCAGCCTTCCAGCCGGCATCAAGCCCTGGCCAGCCGGCCTTCCAGCCGGGTCCCAGCCTTGACTTGCGCGTCGGCGGTCCCCCCCAGGACTTCCCCCACAGAATCTCCCAGGACTGCGCGCCCTCGAGCGCAGCCGGGGATTAAGACTGTTCCCCCCATGAACTCTTTTGTTCCCCCACCCCTCCTCCCATGTTTGTTGTTTTTATTGTCCCACCCAAGTCCCGTTGTTATTCTTGCTTGTCTGCCTCTGATGTTTTGTCTGTTTTTGTCACTGTCTCAGTCAGTCTTGTCTCGTCCGTCTACCCCTTGGTGAGCACCTGGAGGTGCTCATTAAAGGGGGGCTTCTGTCATGGCTCTGCTTCATTTAGTCATGTTTTTCTTGGTCCTGTAGCAGAGCCATGACAAAGCCTTTGGTTATGTGTGGAGAGAAACATATTATTGTCCTTTTGACAATAATATGTGTTCTCTCCAGTGTCTCGTCATTGGCCCTGCCCCTCTCGTTTCTTGTATTGCTTTCCTCTAGTGTCTTATGTTCCACACCTGCCCTCGCTCGTTATCCCTCGTTTGTCTTTCCTATATATACCCTCTTGTTTCTTTGTCCTGTGCTCATGGATTGTTCGGAGTATGTACTGTGTTAGTGAACTTTGTACCTTGTGCCGTGTTTCTTGCGTTTTGTCTACCTGTTCCCCAAGTTCTTGCCCTGTCTGTAAGTTTGGTTTATTCTTTAGCCTTAGTTTCTGTTTTGCCCCATAGTGGGAAGTTTTTCTTTGTCCTTTTTTAAAAGCTTTTTGGTTATTGTGTTTTTTCCCCCATCAAGCGTTTTTGTTTTCATTATTAAAGTCTTGTTTTGTTAACCCCTTCACCTCTGCCTGCCTGCGCTTGGGTTCTTCCACCATGCAAGTCGTGACACAGGTGCAGTGGGAAAGAGGCTTTCTGAAACATTCCATGGAAAACAACCGTGTGAAACAACTCAACTCAACTCAACTTTATTTATATAGCGCTTTTACAATTTTCATTGTTACAACAATGAACAAACACGCACACCTGTACTTTTCCACATCAACAAAATATTATGCAGTATAACAGGAGACATGCTTTACAACATGTCAAAACACAGCCCGTGGCTTATTTAAAACAAAATATTTCTCTCTTTTTTTTAGTAGCTGATAATACATCGATTTCAATATTTCAAACAATTTCTTTCTTAAGGTGAGAATGAAAAACATCACAAATCAGTTCCACTAAAAATCCACTAAAAGTCAAAACTGGTTGTGTTGAATTGTCTCTCTCCAAACGGGCGGTGTGCGTCAGTACAAGAGTTTTCACGACTACCAGAAGAGAGCGTTTAAGATTCTTTTTGTCTCAGAGGGGAAAAGGGCAGATGAGAGGAAAGGTTGTCCGCCAATCTCTCTTAAACATCAGAGAGAGAGAGAGAGAGAGAGAGAGAGAGAGAGAGAGAGAGAGAGAGAGAGAGAGAGAGAGAGAGAGAGGAGAGAGAGAGAGAGAGAGAGAGAGCTGAAGGAGTCTGACTGGAAGTGAAGATGATGGTCAAATCCAAACTTGAGCGGCTAAATTTGGGCTTGAAGATTAATATCATCAGACGGTCTGATAGAAGGCCTGTGAAACACAATCACTCTCTTCTGCACTCATTCACAACTTCAAACTCATTCCCTCGAATCACAGCGCTGAAATTTACTGTGTGTGTGTGTGTGTGTGTGTTTCATGGATTCCTACAGTAAGTGCTGATCTATCATCTCTGCTCGCACACACATTAAACGCAGCATCTGTCTGAGCAGTAGATCACATTGACCTGAAACCTGCTGCTAAAATCATTTGATATAATCATTTAGATGAGTTAGAGAGAGCCAGACACGCAATAAAACGACAGCACACCACGGAGATTCCTGTTAGCTTATTAGAATCAGTGACTGAAGCGACAACCCTCTACCACAGTGAGAACAAAACAACAATTCACCAATGAGACAGCAAACATCCAAATGAGACCCTGGCACAAGATGAAAAATGCAGGCTAGAAGTACGTCAATATCTAAAAATCACCCAAAAGCGTCATAACAGCACAAAACCACTCAAGAATAAAATAGACTAACCGTACATAGACAAATTGAGCAGGGACAGACTTAGTGGACACAAGCGCACTACAGAAAAGAGCTTTCAATTTTAGTCATTCTGAAACCTTGTATCTCCATATTTTGTGATTATTTGCCATTATCATTATTATTAGACTCCCATTTTTTCCATTTTCCTGGAAAACAGTGAATTTGGACATCTGGGGTTTCAGAAGAACAGCGACGACATATGTCATTGTTAAAATTTGCTTTAGTCACGGATAAAAATTAAGGAACCATTTCAAAGCACCATTTCAGTTTGTTTATTTACTACTTATAGGTATGTGTTAAATTAAAATGATCATTTTTGTTTCCTTCTGTGAACCACTAACAATATTTCTCTCAAATTTCGAATAAAATTTTTTTCTCTATCTGCATTTATTTGCAAAAAATGGAGGGGGAGGGAGAGGGAGAGGGAGAGAGAGAGAGAGGTTAATGTGTAAAATAGCATCTTAATGTACCCAATTAAGACGTTCAGGCTGAACAGAAGGCCATATGAGGCGTCTTATGATGCTGAGAAGAGACATAACCCAACAAACAAACAACATCTGGAGCCGGAGACAAACTGATATGTGGGCGATCGATCATTCACGCATTGTGAGGGAATACAGCACTCCTAATGGTCAGAACATTACTGAGAGTACTTCTAATTCAGTTTGCTCTGATCTGTTGTGTAAAGCATATATTTCCTGCACAGAGAGGGAGAGGGAGAGGGAGAGGGAGAGGGAGAGGGAGAGGGAGAGAGAGAGAGAGAGAGGGAGAGAGAGAGAGAGAGAGAGAGAGAGAGAGAGAGAGAGAGAGAGAGAGAGAGAGAGATAGATACCCCCTGATAATACACATCCAAAAACGTTCTCTCAAATTCTGGACACACCTTAACTCAAGTCCTCCTAACACACTTCAATATGAAGCACTTAAAACCCAAGAGCTGAGACCTATAGCCAGTCCCATCTGCCAGCTGGCTCTGAAACTTCACACCGGCACAACCGAACAGAACCAAATCAGAATAAACCAAATGATCAAAGAAAGTAAAAAGTCATATTTTGATCATTGGGAAAAGGAAAGTAAAAACCTAAGTAAACTAGAATGCTATCGGACCCTAAACAGAAAATACAATCTGGCAGATTGTAATACAACCTGGCAGAGATGTGAAACAGAGACGGATCCTGACCAAATATAGACTCAGTGATCACAGTCTGGCCGTTGAGAGAGGCAGACACAGACAAACATGGAGTCTGTGCACACTGTGACACTGGTGAGGTGGAGACTGAGACACACTTTCTCCTTCATTGTGATCAATTTAAAGATGTGAGAGAGAAACACTTTCACAAAATGTCAAAGGTCATGCCAGAGTTTGATAGGTGTTCAGAAACAGAGCGAATGCAGATGTTACTGGGGGAGAAGAGACACACATCAGCTGCTGCTTCATTCATCTATCTATCAGCTGCACAAACTACTGCCTTCATCTGCTACAATCAATGCACATCTACACTCTTGACTTTATTACATTCTCATGTTTCTGCCTGAAATCTACTTTTGATATTGAGATTTTATTTCCATATTTCATTTGTTTACTTACATATACTCTATTTTATATTTAATTCTATATTTATGCCTTACTCAGCACCTTAGTTTAATTTTTTTTAATCTCATGTTTGTACTTAATGTATGTCTTTTGTTATATGTTCAATGCTTTGGCAATATTGTAAGAACACGCAATCATGCCAATAAAGTACCTTGAAATTGAATTGAATTGAAATTGAGAGGGAGGGAGGGAGAGGGAGAGGGAGAGGAAAGCTTTGATCTGGGAAAGCTTTGATAAAAACACACACACTTCAGTCACATGACTGTGGGATGCTGGGAAGCTGTGCTCCTTACATCAGAAATATCAATGTGCTGGAATACAAGGTCAGGTGATCACTTTTCTGACTGCTTCTCATTCAGCCTGGTCAGCAATCTCCTCTCAAATAATGTTACGCTCCATCCAGAGTGAGGGAATGCACACTCCATCAAACTCATTCTCTCTCTCTCTGTGTGCATGTGCTCCATTAGACAGTAAATGGACTGAATGTATTATATGAAGCTCATCTGCTTTTACCTTTAATGCATTCAAAATCAATGACCCCCACACACACGCGCTTGCAGCGTTCAATTTGAGTAGCATTTAAGTGTGCGTGTGCATCAGTCTTAACCATTAAGTACACAAATGTTCTGCCCATCTGTTAATGCGGTTCACATGGGTACATGAACGACCCCGACAGATGAGTTTATCAAACAGGACAGCGGAGATGGAGATTTGGCGGTGTGTATATCCTGTGGCCGTATAAATATGTCATGAGAGACTTTACTATATCGATTATACCACAGTAAATATATTTGCAGGGCTATCAGAGGGCAGGACTGCTTTATGTTATTTGCACACGAAAGTGTCGTGAAAATACAGACAATACAGAATAAATTGAGATACAAGACGGTATAAGTGATGACATCACCACTGCAGGTATGTCATAGTACAAGCAATCTGGCTTTTGTAAAGTGTGATGGAGAGAGTTATGATCTAGCAGCTCATTTAACCACGGTGACACTAAGAGAGGTTCGGAAAGTTTCTCTCTGCCCCTGAGATACTGACGCTCTCTCTCCATCTCTTACTGCCTGTCTCTCTCTCTCACTGTCTGGCTGTCATAGTTGAAGGCTGCTGGGTAAACAAACACAAAAAGCTCAAATAGAAAGAGGCACAGACACACACTTAATGTAAGTTTTAACCGAATCGATTGGCTAAAAACAATCATCATAAAGTATTACAAAAGCGATAGAAATGAACCACAAACACCAGTGGGAGGTTATGGCTGAAAGGTGGAACCATCAGCTTATGATGCTTTTCTTCATGTCTGCACTCAACAATGGCTGCTGTGGTGGTACAGCACTACCCAAAAGAAACATCTTTTCAATGTCTCAAATGTTTCTCCTAATGAGATTTAATGGAGTACTTTGCAAACATGTCCTGAATCTCAGATTTTTTCTCCTAACATCCCGGTAATCGTGTGTTTCCTTCTGAGTTTCACAGAAGTTCGTAACGTTATGACAAATTACCTAAGCTATGATATCTACACTTGTACAATATGTAAGCTGCCGCTTCATTTCAATCTGATATTGTTTTTTTTTGAAGAATTGAAATACATTTAAAGACAAAAAATGTACTTAAAGGTCCAGTCAGTGAAATCTAGAGGCAAGGTTGCGAATTGCAACCAACGACTCACTCCACCCCTCCCGTTCCAAACACTACGACGGTTGACAGAACATGGCGAATTACATGCAAGAGGACCCGCGGTGTATGTAGATAGAAATGGCTCATTCTAAGATAATAAAAACACAACGCTTCATTGTGTAAGCTCTTTATACACCTCTGAAGGCATAGCTACGTACTGTATATTATATTGCAATTCTATCAATAGATTGTCCCAAAAATTACACACTGGACCTTTAAAAGAACAGTTCACCCAAAAATGAAAATTCTGTCAGCATTTATTTATGTCGTTTAAAACCTTTATGACTTTATTTCTTTTGCAAAACACAAAAGAACACTGTACATATTTTTTTACAGAATTGTACAATTATTTTTCACGTATACTGTAATAAAACCTTTTGTATTTGTTAAAACCTGTTAAATTACAGGAAAAGACTGCAAATTTACAAGAAAACATGAAAAACACATACATTTACATGACAGAATTGTTATTTTACAGCATTTTACTGGCACCCCAGCTGCCGGAAATGTATCGTTTTTATGGGATTTTTTACAGATGTAAAAAACGACAAATTACAGAAAAAGACTGCAAATTTACAGGAAAACCTTAAATGTTACATGAAAAATCTGCTATTTTTATGCATTTTACTAACGCCCCAGCTGTTAGAAAATATTTATTTTCTACAGGATTTTTTTACAGTGAAAATATTTTGAAGAACGTTGATAACCAAACTACATTGACCACCATTGACTCCATTGTATAGACAAAAAAAAAAACCCTGACACATTGTGTTCTGCAAAAGAAAGTGTCATATACAGGTTTTGAACGACATGAGGGTGAATAAATGATGACAGAATTTTGATTTTTGGGTGAACTATCTCTTTAAAAGCCATATCTGAGAAATGAGCTTTAAAAGAACAAACCTCTCAGCAACGACATTTCCCATTCGATAAATATGAATTCATTATCTGAAAGTTGACCTTATTTACTTTCTTTAATACTGTAAATGTTCATTGCATATTGTGAATGACACATCCGTGTGTGCTATACTAAAAAGTCATTCCGCACAATAATTCATAATCAAAATGTAATAACTTGATATGCATTGCCATTTGACACATCTTTTCTGCTGTCATGTAGGTGGGCAAAAGTAATCTGAACCATTAGCATAACAGCCTACTTTTCACAGTCCAATCAAATCTCAATGGATCAAAAAAATAAAGTCCTGCCCTACATTATTTTCAACTGAATACACCATTTCAGTCTGAACTTTATTCGAGAACACAAGTTAAATGCGTTCTCAAATCATTTAACTTGTAACAAAATCCTGTATCATTATACGGAAATGAATGACGTGTTGTCCAGATTTATGCTATTCAGGTGGGTGGAGCCATATCACAGAACAATAAAAAGAACAATGCATTAAAACCAGAGGTGGACGAAGTACACAACTTCCTTACTTGAGTGAAAGTACAGATACTACTGGTCAAATATTACTCCACTACAAGTAAAAGTTGTAAAGACAGATTCTTACTTAAGTAAAAGTACAGAAGTACATGCTTTTAAACGTACTTAAGTATTAAAAGTAAATTTCCTTTATGTTAGTTGTGCATTGTTTTATTGTCGTATACCTTATGCCTCTGAAGCAACCTACTGAACACACTGAGTAGCTCACAGTATCAGTTGTATTAAAGGATTAGTTCACTTCAAAATTTGCCCCCATTGACTTTCCATAGTAGTTTTTATTCCTACTATGGAAAGTCAATGGGGGAAAATTTTGCAGTGAGCAACTCCTTTAAGAGCTTTATATGTTTAGCACATATATGTTTAGTTTAGATATAATCCTGTATGATCATTTAGCCTAATTATCCTCATTAGCCCCCTAGGCCTATGTATTTATGAGCAGTGTTCTTTTATTTTGTATATTCCCTTAACCAGTTTTAGCAGCAATTTACCAGTAAGTAATAAGGTTCTTGTAAATAGTAAAGTGTAGAAGCCATGTGTTTGTTGGATTTATTACCATTTGTATCACCATAATTTAACTACAAACATACTGTAAACTATAGCTAGTATAATGAACTATGTTCATTATGTGTTTAGTTGCTGTGGTTTTACTAAAGATTATTAATTGGAGTATGGTTCCCATATATAGAAAATGGTAAATATGTTGATACTGTGGTTTTACTGCAAATACCATCCCTGCTGAAAAAACAATGAATTTTTGAATTAGAATGAGATTTTTAAATTAAATTCCTCTTTGTAGTGTGTTTTGGGTTTTATTCCAATAGGATTTACCATCCCATCAATAGAATCCATCACAAACAACTAGACAACAAGTATCCATAGTACAAGTCCCATTATAACCATTAAATCCATTACATTTTATGTTGTATTTTGGGCAGGGTTCTATTGTTTTTATTTCAACAGGAATACTTCAACTATAGTTACTTCAGTAAAAACATCATTCATTCTCCAAATCGCTTTAAATTATATAGCAGCAGATCAGAAGTTAACACGCACGTGTAGCTCAAGGTGTATGTGATGCTTATTTACCGTTTAGCCGTTATGCCGATCATTTTCATGACAATGCTTTGACTGATCGTAACCCACAGATGATTACACCACACTTTAACATGTGCCTTTTTCGTCTTTTAATGTTCTATTTGTCTTTTTAGAGCACTATCAATGGTGTAGCAGCGCCTACGTTTACATTAGTTTAGCGGGGAAGATCCCAGAGTTGCCAGATTTCCGTTAAAAAACTGCCAAATGGCCATTCAAAGCATGCCGGAAAACGGCGAGCTTAGATAAACTGAAATACTTGGCAACAGTAAAAGGTCCTGGCAGATCGCAAGCCAGATAAATTGCGCACACAGGAAAACCCGCTGCATAGAAACCATTTTCTACTTTTGGACCTTTTTATAAATGTAGTGGAGTAAAAAGTATGATATTTGTCTTTCAAATGTAGTAAAGTTAAAGTACAAGTACTCAGAAAAAATAATACTCAAGTAAAGTACAGATACTCAAAAAGTGTACTTAAGTACAGTACTCAGGTAAATTTACTTCGTTACTGTCCACCACTGATTAAAACAGAGCTGATCTTTGGTTGTGTTTTCAAGTGTAAAAGAGAAACATCAGTGCTGAATGTTGAGTTTATTCTGCCAGCTGATGTTCTCTTTGATCTTCCCTCATTTGGGGACGAGACGTGTCACTTCTTCAAACTGTCGACTCCTCCCGAGAAACACGCAGACAAGAATAAACCGCAGCGAGACACCTGACAAACATTCCTGGAGGTCTTCGTCATCATTCTGCCTTCATTATCTCACATCACCACGTCTACAAATGTGTCGACAAATTACATCGACATTCTCAGAAGTCATTCTGATTTAATGAAGTAGCTTCTCTGGGTCGTCTCTGTGAGTGTTTCATAAGCATCCTCACACATGAAGGGAATATTAGAGCACATTATCTGTACATTTTCTGGCTGTACATTACCAATAAATACATTTTAAGTATACTGTACTCGTGACAGGCTCTCATTTCAGCATTTTGTGGTTCTGTCGCAATGTAATTCAGGCTTCGCATAAGAATATGGTCTTTGCACAAAACCATAAAAGCACAGCAACAGAAAAAAGTAATGAGTAAAAAGAACAAAACTGAACGCTTTACTTTAACGGATCAAAAAGTAGGAAAAGGTCATAAAAAATAATGAGGTTATTATAAAAAAAACATTATTAGTTCTCCATCATATTACAGGGTGAGTAAAACATGGGAAATTTTTGTTTTACATTTACATTTACATGTATGCATTTGGCAGACGCTTTTAACCAAAGCGACTTATGTTGCATTATCCTATACACTTGTTTGTAAGTATGTGCAATCCCCTGGGATCGAACCCACGACCTTGCATTTACCACTGAGCTAGCAGGAAAGCTGTTTTGCCTCTGAAATATCACTTTAACATTACAAATCTTTCTGAGGTCACAGGGAGCTGATAGTTACCATGGGAATATTTTATGATGTCATTAGTGAATGTAATTGTTGCATCATCAGCCTTGGATGGCATGCGTTGACTCATTTTTGTAAGCATTAGACATTTCCGTTTTTGGTGTATTATGTAACAAACATACATCTTTCTGGTTAATCCAAGCTTTATATGTATTATATTATGACATACTGTATATGTATATATTATTTTAAACAATGGGGGGATTGAAGTTGAAATATGAGATCCACTTGTGTTAATGGATTCAGGCTCACCCAAAAGGTGTTATTAACACACTCTAAGTGGCAGTATTTTTTTTCACTTAAAATAAGATGCACTGATAAAATGCACACAAAATAAGTGGCTAAGATGAAAAATAACTGAAATACATGTCCATGTGCATATATCTTATTAAGGAAATAAATTGCATTATATTAACTTGGTTTAGATGCTGCAGTATTGGCAGACCATCTACAGTAAACAGAAACCAAGCAGACCGCAGAGTTATTACAGCTCAACGCTTCAGTTCATTACATTATCACTAACATCCTAACCAGGTGTGACATGACAAGTCATTTCTATATCCACACTGAAAGTGACAAAGCTGTGCAGCGCAACAAAATCAGAACATATTTCAGGTTTTATATAGACTGTTTCACAGCGACAACATAAGCAAACGTTACTGCGCATGTGCACGTTCGTGGCATGCCCTTAACTTCCGGTACACATTCACAAACAATAAAGAGCCTGTACTGTAGATTATTTCTGATAACAATCAAAAGAAACTGAGAAGAACCGTTACTCAGCTAAACTTGTCACTCCAATATTCTGAATTTACACTGCGATTCCAAGCTTAACCGCTAGATGCAGGGCTCTAGAGTGCGACCAATTTGGTCGCACATGCGACCTAATTTCTCAATGGTGCGACTAAAAAAAATCTGAGGTCGCACCGGTGCGACCAGCCGTTCGAGGGAAAAAAAAGTCTCTGCGAAAGTCTCCCTGTGGTTCAACAACAGACACATTAGGCCCATATCGTGGTCTAAACCAATCAGAGATAGTGAAGGGCGGACCCCCCTCTGATTGGCCGTGGTCCAGATATTCCTGTACGTGTGTGTACGTGTGAAAATGCTGTGCTGCAGTCGGACAGAGAGGTGAGTAGCCTAGGCCCGTCAGATAAACAGAGTGGATGTAGCCGCGGATGATGAGAGAAGATGAAAAGAACGATTGACAACTTTTTCATTAAGAATGTTAAGTTAAGGCCTGATCCGTCCGAAAATCATAAATAATGCTCCGACACGCTAGACTGCGACTAAATGGTCTCATTTTGCGACTGTTTTTCCTGCCTGTTTTTCTTAATGGTCGCACCGGTGCAACTGTCAAACTGATCAATATATAATTTTTGCGTATTATAAATTTAATGCGCAGAAATTCAGTCACTCATTTTCGTCTCCCCTCCTTCAACCATTCACTTATCTATCAGTGGCCCCGCCCCCAAAGACATAATTCGCGGGTTACGGGTAAAGCGGGATTTACACATTCGCCTAGCTCCGCAAGCCTCCGTTGACTGCACGCGCACCTTGCCAAACAGACAAGGCGTTTTTACTTGACGCGCATGCCGATGTGGTATTCTTTGAAACAACAGATGGCGACTCGGAGTAATCGATTCAACTAATAATCACTAAAAGCCTTCAGGTCTCGCGGGTTGTTTGAGGTATGCGCGCGCGCCCAGAGAGTCAGAGCACAAAATACTAAACGGAGTTCTCTTTCACACCTTCTTACTCTGAAACGGACATATTAACACAAAATAAGCTAAAAATTCCCATATTAACAAGAAACCTTGGAAAGGTATTCAGTTTGTTTCGTGACCAAACAGTTGGGAAACAAAACACGTGTTCCAGTATATTGCGCGAGCTCTTAAAGGGGCAGCAGCATAATAAAGATCTCTGTTTATAATGTTCATCAAACAACACCGGACGGGCCCAAAAACACTCACTGATATTAAAGGAATTGTGTTCTCTTATAGGAGTCGTTCACAACAAATAAAGGAAGAAAGTAGCTTTAAGAAAGATGTGCTTTAAATATGGTAAAGTGTTGAAAGAGAGTTTACATATACAACAAAAATAATTCAGTCATAAGCAATGATTTGTATTAATTTCTAATTGATTTATTAATGTATTAAACACATTTTAATTAAGTTTTAGTGATTATTTTTTCTTACCTCACCCCACGACTCTGGTGCTATCAAATTAAGGGCTGGTGCCACCAACTGAATAACTTGGTAGCACCAGTGCCACCTCTCTCAAGTGTTAGTCTAGAGCCCTGCTTTCTTGTAGAATTGTGCTTCAAATAAAGAACTTTATGTTGACCAGATTGTTAGTTAATCATTTACAAGTCAATATTGCCTATATGGACAGCGATTTAAAAAAAAGTGAACTTGTAAAACTGTGGTGTTAAATGCGATGCGGTCGAAAATTTGGGTGCACCTAACTTTTGTGCTGGTGCACCTAAGAAAAAAAGTTAGGCGCACCAGTGCAACCAGTGCAAAAAGTTAGTCTAGAGCCCTGAGATGTCAATGTACCATACGGTCTCATAAAATGCGACCAAACTACAGGACCCATTCAACAAATTGTTTAATAAGATGAACATACAACAGCATTCAACAAATAGTTTATTCACTACATTATTATGCAATAAAATAATAGGTAACACTTTACATAAGGTGCTATTAGTTAACATTAGTAATTGCATTTGCTAACATTACCTAACAATGAACAATTTAGTTTTTCAGCATTTATTAAAGGGGTGATATGACACGGCTAAAACAAATATTATGGCTCGTTTTAGATGTAAGGCAATGTGTATACACGATTTAAGGTTAAAAAATGCTGTATTTTCCACATACCGTCATGTTTGTATCTCCTCTTTGCCCCGCCTCTCTTAAGCGCGCAGATTTTTAACAAAGCTCATCGCTCTGAAAAGCGAGGTGTGCTATATGATTGGCCAGTTAACCAGTGCGTAGTGATTGGTCGAATACTTCTAGCGTGTAATGGAATGTAACGCCTCTGACTTGGAACATCAGGTTCCAAAGCAATTGTACTGACAGGTACGCCCACCTTCCTTGCGTATACATTTGGGCGGTCTTAGTCAACCATACCACGAACTGACGTAGATTTGTGGGGGTGTGGTTACACGAGACGTTTCAGGCAACACACCAAAGACACAGAAAAACACGTATTTGAGCCATATGACCCCTTTAATACTTGTTAATAGGGATGCACCGATACCATTTTTTAAAAACTGAGTACGAGTACCGATTTTTGTTTTCTGGTACTCGTCGATACCGATGCCTGTACCTTTTCACAACACAGTGAGACTTATAAAAATAGAATAGCTTCATAATTACAAACAACTCAACTTTAAACACATTATGAAAAAATAAATAATTGTATGTGCTTTTTACAAACTTTCAAAGCAAATTTCAGAATAAATTTCAGTCAGTTATGTCTTTGGTATCGGTGCATTTTTACGAGTACGATTACATGAGCTTAGTATCGGGCCCGATACCGATATTGGTATCGGTGCATCCTTACTTGTTAATGTTAGTTCATGTCAATACAGTTATTCATGTTAATTCATGGTGCATTAACTAATGTGAACAGTGACAACGTTTGATTTTAATAATGTATTAGTAAATGCTGAAATTTACAAGAATTATTATTGAATGAAGTATTGTTCATGGTTAGTTCATGTTAGCTAATGAATTATATAATTGTTAACAAATAGCACCTTATTGTAAAGTGTCACAAAATGAATATTAACATAAATTAAATAAGATATAAATAATTATATTATTAGACACTGGCCAAACACAGACTGAAGTTAACTGCATTCCCGGCGCGCACGGCTGATATAACGGTCTACACAGCTATGTGAAACAGGCTTTTGGACCAATGAAAATTCACTGTGGGCGGGGCTACCCAACACAACCTTACTGAAATGGAAACAAAGCAACATTTTGTAAGTCACTTGATCACATCACACCTGGTTAGGACATTGAGTCAAGGATGAGCAAATCCATTTGCCATTCCCACCCATATGCAAGGTTATAGAGCAGTGTCTCCACAGAAGCGCATGTGTTTGTGTGTGTGTGCGCGTGTGTTCTTGAGAGAGACTGCAGCCGAACAACATCTAATCAACGATCAGCTTGTTTTTGTCTGGCTCTCCGCCTTGAAGCTAAACACTATCGAACTGACCCTGAATAAGTGGAATGGATTATGTGAATGCAAACGTTCTCAGTGATTAGACAGAGAGAGTGTGTGTCTGTGAGTGGGTTTATCTGCGTGTTCGAGAGGAAGCTGCATTATTATCATCGGCTGTTTTGCTCTTCCAAAATACTGCCGTTGCCATTAAAAAGTTTTCCAGGAAGTTTAAAACAGTTGCCATCGAGAGAATGGCAGAGAAAGAGATGGAGGTAGCAAACAACACCGCAGGGCATAACAGTGTCTTCCTAATGAATGTGCGAACAGGAGAGGGGAAATGACATGGAGGGCCAAAGAATAGAGACGAGCTGTCACACAGGCCCGCCGCTTCGAGAGGAACTCCCGTGACAAGTCTTGAAAAAGTGGAGTGTGTGGGCATGTTTTAGCATGAGAAGAATCGCAATTCAAAATACGTCTTTGAGATTTCAGATCTATTCAAAGACATAAGCAAGTGTGTGGAGACGCTAGACATTTTAGGTGTCAAATGGGCAAAATGAGAAGAGTTATGGCAGAGAACTCCCATGATGCCCCACTGAGCAACATGGTAGTTTTGGCGTGCTCCAAGCTCTTGATTAGACTCCATCTCAACTTGCCTTGACATCTTTCTAAATATATATATATATATATATATATATACACATATACACACACAAGCAGAAGCATGTAACTTGCTCTTTCTGAAAACTCTTTTCTGAAATCTATTCATTTTGATATCTTACTTTAGATTAACAATACTGTAACATAACCGAACAACAAACCAAAGAAAGACTTAGTGGAAAGAGAGTGTACAGATAAAGGAATGTAAAAGACGAGGAAAGAGTTGGAAAAATGGTCAGCAGAGGTAGTATTAGAGGTAAAGCAAACAGAGGTGGAGTAAGGGGGCATTCACACGGAGCGCGTCTTTGCATCTAAAAACGCGAGATGCAGCGGTCAGGAATGTTTTTTTAAAAAGCGCAGCATAGAACGCGAGGGTCTCTAAATGCCTCCGCCATGTTGCCATTTCATGCCAACTAGCTACTATAAACAGAAGCTCGCAATGCTGGCCCCGCCTCCAAATTCTTCTAATTGGTTCACTGCTTTGGAACTTATATTGTCAAGCAGCGCTGCGTTTAAAAGTTGAAATTCTTTTAATTTGAAACGTTGTCTTAAAAAAAGACACGAGCGTAATGGTCATGCACGTCCGTCAAACGCGTGTTTACATAAAAAAACAATGGAAAAGTAGTGCATTGGAATTGAAAAACACGCTCTGTGTGAATGGCCCATAAGTGCAAGAGATCAGAGATCAATCACAGGTAGAGTCAGTAGAGGTAGAGGTAGAGAGAGAGCAAAAATAGGAAGAGGGAGATATAGATCAATCATAGGTGGCGTTAGAAACAGAGTCAGTAGACATAGAGTTGCAGATACAGTGTTTCCCATACATTTATTTTTTGTGCATAATTTACATTGATGACAAAACCATTGTGAACCGCCACAAATAGCCACCACCACCACCTCCTGCCATGCCATCAGCTCCCGCGGCACCCACACGGGCACCCACAAACCAGTTTTGCTGATTTAGCGGCTTTAGCGTTAGTGACATTAGTGACAACAGGACTGTTTTTGCACATACATATGCATACATTGCACATTGTACAAATTGTATACTACAGATATATATACATATATTGCACACCTGCACTTTACATGGACACTTCCCCACTCCCCTACACTATTCATATTTATATATTGTTTATATATAGTTTAACCTTTCCTATCTCCTTTCTACTCTATTCGGACAGTCGAAAAAGCATTTCACTGCATGTCGTACTATGTATGGTTTTGTGTGTGACAAATAATTTTTGAACTTTGACTTTAAGAACCCATTTAGGTTTTTCCATAAAAGGTACATAGCGTCAAATATAGGGCCATTTGATTTCAGCGATGCAGAAAACATGGACGGGGTCACGGAATCCAGGCATTAAAATGGAATTTGATGTATAACACGGATGGTGCGGAATCTTGCAAATTTAGAATTTCTAAATCAGAAAATTTCATTGAACAGCTAATAAAATTGTATCTGTGCTTTAAATAACATCAGTAGTGATTCAGATGCGGTTTAAATATGTAATCTGTCTGTTCTGCGTGACTCTGAACGAATGATACGAGCGGTTTTCTGTTTCTGCACACATGATCCTTCTGTTTACAGAATCTCACTATATGGGGATGAGAACACATCTCCAGTGCTGCTCTGAGAGTTTATATCATGAGCATTTCACTCCAGAGATGCTTTAAGAGTTTACTTCATGAGCATTTACCGCTTCAGTTGAGTAATGCTACTGTCAAACATGCACTATAAAGGTCTTTGCGACAACCCGTCAAAATAAAAGCCCGGTTAGCTTAAATGAACTATAACACACACATGAACAAACTGTAGAGATGCTGGTTTATATTAAAGTCTCCGTGAACCGGATGTTGCTATTGTTTACTTCCGTATTTTGACGCATTTCTGGGTGAAATGGAATTTCGAATGAGAAAAATAGTGGCCGTGGCTTTCATCTTTCTCTGCGATTTGATTGGATGTATAAAAACAGCTGTTGCATTTTAAAATGGAACTGGCAGCAGCAGTTGAAGGGGAGGAGTTAACGGATGCTCCGCCCAAGCCGTCTAACATAGTCATCTAAGATGGATAGTCACTACAGTGCATTTTCAAATTTTTACTGAAGATTATGAATTTTAAAAACATAATGACCCACATTGATAAACTATTTACAATAAACGCTGCAATATTTCATGAAAAAATAGGCGTTGTCATTTTTATTTCACTTGGAAATAGTTTTTTTAATGGATTTTTCCGTAAGGTTCAAAAACACTGCAGTATCTACAGCAGGTGTCTTACTATTAACAGGTAAATACTGTAGTAGACTGAAGTATTTTTCATGAGGGCAAAAATATGACAAAAAATTTAAAAAAATTTAATGAAAAATTTTAATGAAAAAAAAGAAATTTGGGGAAAAACATATAAAATAAAACGGATTTCATGGTGCCCTAATCTAGTGACTTTTATGGATAAACCTAGCTTCACTCACTTAGAATATGTCACCAGTAATTCCCTGCAAGCGTGAGGATGGCCTGTCTCTCGGCGTCTACTCTGTGCAGTGAGCGGAATTCATTTAACCGTGTGCCACAGCCGACCCGGCAATAAACGAGAAACAGAGTCAGTAGTCATAGAGCAGTCAAAGCTAGAGCAAAAGATAGAGAATCAGAGGTAGAGCGAGAAATATAGTCAGCAGAAGTGAAGTCAGACATAGACCAATCAGAAGAGGAAGAGCAGTATGAAGTTTGAAACAGAGTCTGCATAGGCAAAGTTTGAGATGGATTAATGAGAATAAGTTTGATGCAGAGTCAGCAGAACTAAAGCTTAAAGTCAGAAGAGTTTGAGCGGGAGTCTTTACAGGCAGCAGGTAGTCAGTGTTAAAGGTTGACAGAGCTAGATTAGACTATAGTAGTCCCTGCACCTCGCTCCGGCCTCAGTGTCAGTGGCACACAGTTCATTCATTTTGAACAAAGCTTTTAATCTCCCAGATTTATGAGGCTTTGCAGACCAAACTAACAACCTGACAGGTATGTGAATGATACATCAGGCCCAACGTGCACATTTTAACTGAAGAACTCTTGGAAGCTTTGTGTTGTAAGACGCCATCGATATCTATCTATCTATCTATCTATCTATCCTATCTATCTATCTATCTATCTATCTATCTATCTATCTATCTATCTATCTATCTATCTATCTATCTATCTATCTATCTATCTATCTATCTATCTATCTATCTATCTATCTATCTATCTATCTATCTATCTATCTATCTATCTATCTATCTATCTATCTATATATATATATATATATATATATGTGCAATATCTTTCTGCATTGTTCTCTCTGGTATATAAATAATTGATCAGGTCCAGTAAGATATTTATCCGTCTTTAGTGACTTAAGTCCTGGTTCTGTGCCCAGAAGAACACTGCCTCTATATTTTTCCACAGTCATTACACTCGCAGTTCAATAATGAATCTTCAGGGTGTTTTTTATCCATTTTATCCTCCGACAGTCCAGCAGCAAAAGCTGAAAGCGCAGGCTGGGGTAGAGATGGATGCAGACTCATTTCACTGACTCGCACCGGAAGGTAGGAATTTAGCCACACTTGTGAATGTTGTGCTCTTAAAAAAAGCATCGGTCCTCAATGATGAAGAGTACTTCATCCTTGAATGTGAAAGCCCACACAGAGTTATTGTAAAATGACGATATACGAATGTGTGGGGAGGAGAGAAGAGGAGAAAATGAGGAAAACATTTGAAAAGACTAAGTGAACAGAGGAAAAAAAAACAACAAGAAAGTCCAGATAAGAACAAACGAAACAAGACAAGAAAAGATGTGAAGAGACCGAAGCAAACAAAGCCACAAACGAAGCGAGAGAAAACGTGGAGAGACGTGACCCATGTAGAGAGCAGCAGAGTGATGAAAGAGCCGCTGTCTACATGGACAGAACGGCGAAACAAACGAGTGAGAGGAGGAAAGCCATCATTCCTTCATGTCACGCCTTGACTACCACCCCAGAGCGAAGGATTGCACTGAAAGAGACAGATGAATGGAGATGGGGGTCTTTGTTCACGAGAGCGGACCGTATCGATCAGCGCGGGAGAGGCCGGGCAGCATGTATTTATATGAAGACGTCTCAGAAAGGCCTTTATCGATCAACAGCTGAGAAAATTACACACAGATGGAAAGACGAAGAGATTAAACACCAACAACAACAAGTGATTGCTGTCAACATATTTTACCGGCCAGGAGAGGAGATGACATTTCAGACCAGACAATTCCCAGACATCTCAGTCCAAGGACAGACGATATCAAGCGATGTCAGGAGAGAGTTATAGCCACAAACATGCACCTCTTGTTCCTAAAATGTGGCAAAAGTTGATGACCTGGCTCAAAAATTCAGATTAATCTCGATGACCGTTCACTCAGGCAAACATTTCAATCTACATTCATGCACGCACACAAACGCACGCAACCACATGCACACACACACGCGCACGCACACACATGCACACACACACATGCGCACGCACGCACGCACACACACACGCGCACGCACACAACCACATGCACGCACGCGCACACATGCACACACGCACGCACACAAACGCACGCAACCACATGCACACACACACGCACACACACACACTCACTCACACGCACGCACGCACATACAAACACGCACGCACATGCACACACAAACACGCATGCACACACACACACGCATGGACACAAACACGCACGCACACACACACAAACACGCACGCACACAAAGAAACAAACACACACACACGCATGGACACAAACACACACATGCACACACACAAACAAACGCAACACGCACGCATGGACACAAACACACGCACACACTTGCACGCACACAAACACGCCCGCACAAAAAACAAACGCACGCATGGACACAAACACACACGCACGCACACACGCGCATATACGCACACACAAGGACACATGCACACACGCACGCACACGCATGCACACACGCATGCAACCACATGCACACACGCACACACACACACACACGCACGCACGCACATGCACACACAAACATGCACGCACACACACACACACACACACACATGGACACAAACACACACAAACACGCACGCACACACACACACGCACACACACACAAACACGCACGCACACACACGCATGGACACAAACACACACATGCACACACACAAACAAACGCAACACGCACGCATGGCCACAAACACACGCACACACATGCACGCACACAAACACGCACGCACACAAACGCACGCATGGACACAAACACACACGCACGCACACACGCGCATGTACGCACACACAAGGACACATACACACAAACACGCACACAAACAAACAAACGCACACACACGCACGCACGGACACAAACACACACACGTACACACACTCATGTAGCATCTTTGTAATGGACAACAGTGCAAATGTGCTTCAAGTGAGAGCCATGACTCAGAGTGTGTGCGCACTGGAGATGGAAATCTTACTAGTGTGAGTGTGTGAAATGATCTTCAACCCTCTAAACCCATGGCAGGGTCACCACGCCTGGGAACAGCGGTGAGCGGCCGGGGGTCAGAACTGCACGTCTGGCTGATGGAATGGTGCTGACGTTTTCACTGGATTAAGCAATAGCTCTAAAGAACTTCCATGATTTTTGCTGAACCCGCTACTTTGCTTTTGTTTTTGACTTGTTTGGTTTCACACATTGAAGTTTTACCAGACTTAATGGGTTAGTTCACAAAAGAATTCAAATTCATGAACTACTAACCCTGAAGTCGTTCCACAACCATAAGAGTTTATCTTCGGGAACTTAAATTAGGATCTTTCTCACCCCCCCTCCTTAAAATAAGAAACAGAGCACAAATCTCAAAAGAAACATAAGACTAATCTAGCAAACCTGCCGTTTACAGAATCTTCAGGGAACGTCCATGACATTATTCAGGTAACAGGCACACTTTCTGCAACATTTTTGTATTTCCTATAAAAACTTATGTAATGGTCAAACTGTAACCAAGCAACTTCCCCAGAACTGCTGCACTTCAGTCGGTTAAATAATATCCTGTTCAACTATTTTTAACCTAATGTACTGCATGTATAAAATGTCTACTCAAACCTTGAGTGTTTGAACAAATTAGCATTCCTTTGATTCATCCCTGAAGTTCCATCTAAAAATTATTATTTTTATCGATTATGTTGATGTTCATTTATCCGATAATATACAGTATTAGGGATGTGGCGGTGATGACATTTTCCCACCGGTTAATCAGCGTGTAAAAAACACTGGTAGTACCGGATGCATTTGACTTTGTTTTGAATTAGCGGCAATTCGGGAACGGCAATTGCTTGAATTAATGGTGGGTCGATATCTTTCTTAATAAAAACACAAAACTACAAAAAAGTACAATGACATTTGATTTATATTAAACACAGACTTTACAAAACGAATAACCACTGCACACACTATGCAAAAAAATAAGAAACGAATATGAAAAACCTTAACGTCAGATAGGTGGCCTTTAACAAAACTAATAATCACCACACACAGAGCAAAAAATATGTAAGAAACGAAATTAAAAAACATTTAGGCTAAAGAAGTTGCCTACAATCACGGCACACACTGTGCAAAAAAACAAATGAATGGGGAATGCGAAACAAAAAACGTTTATGTTAAATAAATAAATAAGAAAGGAATAGCCGAATCGAAAAAGGTTTATGTTAAATAAATGGTAAAGCACTGGCTTTTTAGAATGAGATCAAAAAGAAAATTCAAATGTAACCGGCTCTTGATGACAGTGCTTTTTTGCCTCTTTATCGCCACCTCTGAGTGAAACATACAATTGCAGGTTACTTTATGTACTTCTCTTTACGTGGGTTGAAGTGAAATGATGTCAAACTGACATTATCTGCAAAACCGTATAGCCGACAGCTCAAATGTTATAAATCATTATAAGGTCATTGTGCATCAGGGTACGGTAAGCATTCTACTTGTTTAATAATAGATTACTGTTCATTTTCAACATTAACTAAGCATGTGAAGGCAGATGAAGGCTGGAATTGTATTGGCAGACGCACAATCACACCTGCACACACTTGTGGCTCAGTCCAAGCAGGACTAATTCATCACAATCATATGGAGGCGGTGCGGGGGAACAGGCCCAGGGAGGCTCAGGCGATCTCCAAAAGATGGATTCCTCCCGGAGGAGAGTAACAGAGAGCAGAATGACTGATGCCTTCCCAAGGGTGCAGAGCCAGCAGTGCCGCCCAGGAATGCTTAAACGATCACCGCACCGCCTCCATCTGGCTCACGGCTGCTTAATCGAGCGAGGACTAACTTCTTTTCCTCAGGGGGGAGTTGACCCAGGAGAGGTTAAATGCTTCCGGAGTGTGTGCATCTTATCTGAAGGATTTCACATACGGGATAAACGAGCCAATCAGACAAGTGACGCATCGAGCTGAGACTCGAGGGCGTTATTAGGATTGTCTGTAATCCAGTGCAGGGTCTCTCGACCTGGGTGCTGTGACTCCTACCCCGGATTTCTGTTAGGGCTTGCCAAGGTTACTGCCTGTAGACGCAGAGATGACTTTACTAGCGGTGTAAAAATGACAAATTCTGTCATTATTTACGTGAGTCTCTTGTCATTTCAAACCTGTGTGACTTTCTTTCTTCTGCAGAGCACAAAAGAAGATATTTTGAAAAGAATGTGCAACAGAAAACCATTGGTCCCCATTGACCTGCATTGGTTTTGTGTCCACACAATAGAAGTCAATGGGGGCTAACGGTTTTCTGTTACAATTTTTTTTCAAAATATCTTCTTTTGTGTTCCGCAGAAGAAAGAAAATCACACAGGTTTAAAATGAGTAAATGATGACAGAATTTTAATTTTGAAGGTGAACTATTTCTTTGAGAAGGTTATCCACCTGCAATGTTTTCAGTTGTTGTTGGTCTATGTACACGTGTGAAACACAGTTGTGTCAAAAGCGCCCTTGCAAGAGTTTCACTTCAAGTACGACTTGCAAAAAGGTCCTTTCGATAAAAACAGATAAAAACAACGTCTTCACAAAGAAATTAATTGCCATTGCGACAATGTAAAAACGACAAAGCGGACACGTTCGAAATGAAAAACTGAACATGCATTGTGTAAAAAAACATGCGTGAGAGCTTTCAGATACGTTTGAAAGTCAAGGACAAAAAGGCTGAATAAGCTTTACTGTATAACATCTCAAAGTCAGCCAATGTTCTGTCATGAATTCTGCTTTTAAAAACATATTTGCACATAAATCCCGATTCGCGTATGCAATACATCACAGAGAAATTGTCACGAACCCGTTCGCAACCACAACGTTTAAAGTTGCTTTGATGTGGCATTTACAGTAAACGCCTCAGTTATAACGCCTCTGATAGCAGATCAGAGTAGACAGATTTCAGGTATCTTCCGACACGGAGTCGTCTTCACTTACCCCGGCTTGCACGGCTGCTGAAAAACTGACACATGAATCAAGAATCACTTTAGAACCAAATCCCTCGGAGACTAAAGATTCCCATTGCCTCACCGTTTCATCTTTGACTAGCACACTTAAAGGAGTAGTTAGCTGTAAAATTAAAATTTCATGATAATTCCCACGTCACACAAGACGCCTGTGTGTTTATATCTTCTGTCGAAAACAGATCGAGGCTTTTGAGAAAAGCTTTCCAAGGTTCTTCTCCATATAATGCACTTCCACGGGGGGCTGTTGGTTAAGGTCCAAATTTCAGTTTCATCGCAGCTTCAAAGGCTCTACACGACACCAGCCGATGAAAGAGGGTGTTGTCTAGCGAAACGTTTGGTCATTTTCCAAGAAAACTAAAAAATGATATACTTTTTAAACATAAATATAAGGATAAGAACCCTGGAAAGCTTTCCTCAAAAGCCTCAATTTGTTTGAAATGAAAATGAAAAATTAAATTTTTATTTTATAGTGAACTACTCCTTTAACCTCCGGTTACTTCAGAAGGATTGTATCTGCTACATGCCTGCATTTCTGAACACAGCACTGAGCAGCTTAATCTGATTTGACTCCTAATGTTCTTTTCAGAGCAGCGAAACTCAAATAATCCCAGTGTTGTATCACTTTTCTGTCTGTTTAGTGCGCAACGTAACCAAAAATCAACCTACAATAAAAGCTTCTAGAAATCCTAACTACAACCATGACCTCTCATTAACTTACGACCACCCCTTTTTGCCCATCGACTGCTATTCAATATTCGTCAATTGTAAGGGTGGCGAATGCTTGCGCTTGGTGAAAGAAACCTTGACCAACACTGTAAGTGCACTTCAAAGGAATAATAAAATGCTACAGAAGTGTGTGAATATGACCCCTTTACAGCACAGATGCGGGAACGGATCTTACAATGACACACAGCCTCTGTCACTTACAAACACACTGCCACGTGCTACCGCTTCTTTAATAAACACAAACACACAAAGATGAGTTTGGTATTGTTAGAGAACCTATTTGTCTCTCAGCGGTTCGTGACTGAGAAATGTGTGTGTGTGTGCTTGTAAATCCTACAAGGATTTCAGCTAAATACTGAATATGGAAACAGCTGTTGCTTTGCCTAATCTTTATCACGCACACACACATTATCTCCGTGGAGACAGTCCATAGGCGTAATGTTTTTTATACTGTACAAACTGTATATTCTATCCCCTATCCCTAACCTTACCCCTAAACCTAAAGATCATAGAAAACTTTTTGCATTTTTAGATTTTTAAAAATTATTGTTCTGTACAATTTATAAGCTTTTTTGCCCATGGGGACCTCAATTTTGGTCCCCACAGTGACACGAGTCCCCATGTGTTGGTGTGCATTCAGGTTTAAGTCCCCACCGGGATATAAAAACATGAACGCACACACACACACACACACACACACACACACAAACACACACACAAACACACAGACACACACACGTTCAAAGGACGACTGGTAACAGTTCATATTGATGATAGCTTAAAAACAGCATCACTCATTTCCCATGTTACTAACATGAGTCTTATAAATTCTGTGAAACATCACAACAACATATATTAAACGTTATTAAAACGTTTCTTCCTCTTTAATAGTAAACAACATCAAACCCATCACATATCGCATCAAACTTTACACACTATTCAAAAACATAAACATCCTTTTATAAATGTCTTTCAAATCTCACTCAAATGTGGTTCGTACACGTTCACATCTGAAATGACGTTCAACTTGATTGTCATTCCAAATACACAAACAGAAACTACAACAGTCCTTCCTTCAAACTGAAGAACAGCATAACGCCACCAATAGGAGTTTACCAAAAACAACAACAAACAGCACTGGCACAACAAGAAAATGCAAACAAATGATACAAAGAACGCTCATAAACTACTTGGATTAACCGTGAACCTGAACTTCATCCTGATAAACCAAACTACAGTAAAGTCCAACAAACACAGGACGGATAAAAGTGCCACGGCGAGCGTGCGGACGAGACTGACCTTGCACAGTTTCTGGTATCGCGGTGATGATATGGCCATTCTCTGGAGCCGGTGTAAGAAGACCACCACTTTCTGCAGAGACGTCCGAACTACAGCCATCATCTTAACTCTGCCTGCACACGACTGCCAGCATCTGAGAGCGCGCATCCTCTCCTCCGCACGCTCACACGCGCTCGCATATCCCCCACCACCAGCCGAGAGAAATGCGTCGAGCCCTGACAAACATGTCCCGCACACACACTCGCTCGCGCTCAGATGAGGAGACTGGAGCGCAGCGGTAATGAGCGCTCACCCCGCCGGCCGTAAACAAGAGTACCTGAGAGGGGTTAACGCAAAACTGAAGAAACAGACTGACCGAGGGAGTGGAAAAGAGATGGGGGGGAAGGGATGACGGAACGGACGGGAGAAACTCCGGTGGAGCCCCTAAAGCAAGACGGCGGGAGAGAGAGAGAAAATTCAGAAAGGGAATGAATGACGGTGACACACTTACTGAAAGAGAGCACGTCTCCCGAGAGACGGACAGAAATGGAGCAGCGAGACGCATCCAAGACACGAGGAGAGCGGGAAAGAATCCGAGTGGTAATGTTGTTGCTTATGATGACCCGTCATTACAAATGTTTACAGTCAATAACAAATTAAACGAATCCTCTGGTGTTCCTGTACATCAACCGGAAGATCACTGCGCTCGCAGCGCAAAAGTCACGGGTTCGAATCTCAGCGAACACACTTTGGATAAAAGCGTCTGCCAAATACATAAATGTGAACTTATGCTTTTAACGCACATTATACTAAAGACAAACATGTTTTTATAATGTCTTTCATGAAATTGTAACAACACGTTAGACCGATGACATTATGAAACCCCGGCACTCTTCACAATCCAATCAAGCCCTGACCTCATTTTTAGTAAATTAAATAAACTGTTCAGATCAACAATGCATCAGATTACAGTACGGTTAATTTAGTTTGCAGAAATTAAAAATTCAAGAACGTTTCTGTTCATTGAAATCAAATAGAATATTGACCTAAAAATGATTGGAAAAACAAACGAAATGAAAAATTGAAATGTTGTTTAGTTTAAAGTCGCGATTAATCGCAACCAGAATAAAAGTTTGTGTTTACATAATATATGTCTATGTACTGTGCATATTAATTTTGTATTCATAAATACAAACACATACACATGAATACATATTTAGGAAATATTTACATGTATTTATTTATATTTACTAATAATTGAAATTATATATAAATGTTTATTAATTTTTGGATTTTCCTTAAATATATGCATGTATGTGTGTATGTGTTAATAACAACAAAATTATTATGCACAGTACACAGATATATATTATGTAAACACAAACTTTTATTCTGGATGCGATTAATCGTTTGACAGCCCTAGTTTAAAGCACTAAAATTATGACAATTACAAAGTGTGTTTTGTGACAATTACAAGGAAATATTTTTGTTGATGTCTTCGTGGCATTCGTCTTTTATTCTTCGTACACTGAAGCATTTTTACGTCAAAGCACTTGAATTGTAATTGTGATGGAAATAATAGGCTAGGGGTTCTCGATGGGAGCGAAACGCGACAGCATTTCAAGAAGCAAGAGTGACATTATAAAGACATCTATAAGTCCCTTTCTTTCATGTCACTGTCACTGCCGTCGAACAAAACACAGACGTAGGCCGAGATCATAACACGTCAGTCATCTGCATCTGACATTACAAACATGCTGCTTGTAAATAAAGCAGTAAAACTCAACGCGGACTTGAAAAACATGAACGCAGACAAAATGGCATGTCTGGAATTACTAAAAAAGCCAAAAAGGAGCATGAAAATCTGTCTAAAAAAAGGATTCTACCACAATGAAAGAATAATACTCATAATTTCTCTTTTTTAGAGTACATTTCTTTGGAAAGTGAACATAATTTTGCTATAGAGTTCAGAGCACTTGAAGTGAGCGCTATGACATGCACATAAAAACACTTCATTTTATAATTGGAATGTTACCTTGATAACAACACAACAACAAAATGAATGTTGAGGTAAAACATTTCAATCCAATATTGTGTCTTTTTTTATTAAAAATGCATATCTTGCTGTGTAAAAAACACAAATATGAAACTGTGTAAAAGGGCTTTTTTAAGGAGCTGGTAGCAGTCAAGGGGATTGGAATTCAATGAACTGAATCACTAGCATCCAGAATCATGTCATTTGGACTAGGGCTGCTCGATTATGACAAAAATCATAATCACGATTATTTTGGCCAATATTGAGATCCCGATTATTTAACACGATTACTCCTTAACGTTTGAAACAACAGAAAAATTTAAAAGCTTGGCTTTTAATATGTGAATTCAACTGAAAAATATATGCAAGGAAAATAGCACAGTTGAACCACTATAAACGAAAACTGTGTGCTGTGGTTTTATACCACAAGAAAAGAGAGGATCCTTGCAAAATGGAATGCGGCACAATAATCGTTTTACCTCGATTATTTTGTTTTTGTAATGGTTGAAGGCCAAAATTGCCGATTACGATTAATTTTCGATTAATTGCACAGCCCTAATTTGGACTGTGGTTTCATGTTTAGTTTTCATGTTCATCTCAGGTTTTTCTGTTGACATTTAGATCCGCTGGTAGATCTTTAGGCAATGCAATGAATAAAAGGTTTTGAAAAAAATTGTTATGTAACTCCAAAAAAAAACAAAGCTTTTTTATAAATCTAGACATTTTCAATGGACAAACTTGGGAAATGTATAAAAGGGAATTTGATCAAATTTATAATGATGCTAGATAATTGAATGGTTTGAGCAACATTTTCAATGCACATTATACAATGTTTACTATGTTGTTCACGAAGTTGCAAAAACATGCTCAAATGATGACATCGTAATTCAATCCAATCACAATCCAGTTCTGACCTAATTTTTTCATGTTAAATAGATACAGAAGCAAACAATGTTACAATGGAGTAAAGGCCTGTAAAACAATGACATTAGCATTCACGGATGGTGTTGTGTTTATTCCAGGCTGGCGAGCTGCATTTTCACGTCTGATAAAATGCGTGAGCCCTTTAAATTGAAATGGACTTTGATTGGCCGTCAGTGTTTTACAATCGTTTTGACAATTTGCTCTTTACACTTGTCTTCACGTTCACGAGAAGCACATGATTTTACCGGTTGTAGGCACGCGCAATTTTTGCAATTTTTTTCCAGCGCAGTTCATTCAGAGTGATCGGTTTCTTAAATAAGTACACAGAATGACACATATTCCACTGTAGCGCACATCACGCATCGAGATGCAGATGTGTCGGGTCCAGGTTTCCAGGAGGAGTCTAACAGCAGACAGTCAGAGACTGAGATATACTCAGCCCAGTCGTGATTAGAGGGGACAGCAGATAAAAAGCTCAAACTGTGACGTATGAATCTCACAGGACAAGCAGAGACAAAGATCTCAGAGGGAAAGAACGAAGGAAAGAACGAGGCGCTCTTACTCAACTGAACCGATCTACACCTTGATTACTTGTATGCTGTGCTGTAGCTGACGGAGAAACTAATGAGGACTGACTGCCACATAATTGAATCTCGTTCACACACACTTGAGTCATCGCATGTCCCAGATTAGTCTCAGCGCCAGACGGCACGCCTTCAGACAGCACACTATACTCTACCCAAAAATAGAATATGACAAGCTTCTTTCTGATTGGCTAGCATTACAGAACTTCTAGGGGTCGGGCGTGTAAGACATAATTAAGGGAGTCTGTAAAATCTCAGAAGTTATATTGAAGTAAAATAGCAAGTAAACTAGTTATTCAGGAGCTTTCCGCTTTGCGGTTTCATTAAAAAAATCTCTACTCGTCATTTTTGAGTCTCCAAAGACTCGAAGTTCTTTGTGGCAAAGCCTGAATGTATTTTCTGTGTGAATCGTTACTAAAAACTTTTGGCAGCTCCTGGTCGGATGATCCTTCAAGGCAAACCAGACTTTACGCAAACAATCAAAACCCTGGCTACTTGAGATTAGCTTTAAACTAAGCACTTACCACGAGTTGACCTTTCAGTTCCTTGATGTGGGCGGAGTCCTGGGACAGCTCCTCCCTCTGGGCGGCATCAGACAACACGTTAACGGTGGTCTCCGCTTCCTGCAGCCATTTAAGGAAAGACTCTAGCTCTCGAAGAGATGCCTGTAGAGTCTTTAAGTCCGAATCCAAAGCTGTTTGGCGGTCCGACGCCCTGATAACCAAAACCAGATTAACACGGTTATAAACAACACGTTCAGCTCAGATTCATTCATCAATACACGTGCCAGAAAGCGTCTTTAGGACGGCGTGTCTGACAACTACAGGCACTAAATGTTATGGTTTTGTGATCGTCAAGGCAGGAGTGAAACATTTATCTTAGGCGATGACATGCACAAAGCCACTGAAGAAGACAAAGGGAGGGATCTATAGGATTAATGGAAATGTGCATCTTTCTCTATTGGTCGGGTCCACCATTAACTTGGAACACAATCGTATGGCAATTTGCAACTATTTTACAAGGTGGCTAATTCATATATTTCGTATCTCATTCGTTCGTTTTAGTATGACATTACATTTAGGGGTGGGGCTTCATTCTTGCTTATTTTGTTCTAATAATCATACGTTTTTGTACGATTCACATCGTACAAATTCATCCAAAAATGCCACGTTTTTCAGTGAGATCGGGTGCACTTAAAAAAAAAAAACCTTTTAGAATTTTAAACCATAAATGAAAGAAACATAAAGGTAAAATGAATAAGAAAATAAGTCATACATTGACTGTCATAAATAAGTTATTTAATTAGTTTAATATTAATTAAGTTCAATTTGTAAATAATGTCTAATATGGGCTTTTTATACAAAGAGCCATCGATAGTTACTGTGTATTAATGCTTTATTTTAAATGTGATATAAAGTGTTACCAAATATTTCAGTATTTCCAGGTCACTAATCAAACGCGGACATATTTGTGTCCATGGTAACCGTTTTGTTCACAGGTTCTTTGTATACCAGTTGAATTCATGCGTGTGAATATATGAGCGTGTGTACACATAAACCTGTTATTGATGCTGTTCCAGGAATTGTTGAGTTTGTCCATGACCTCTTTGACCTTGCGCGTGTCATCGGAGGCATATTCCTGCAGCAACTGATTGGACAAGTCATTGAAGGAAGTCACGCTTTCCTGTCCTCGACCGAGCTCCTGCAGAAACGCCTGAAGAGCAAGATACAGATCGATAAATACAGACGCAATCTCAAAGAGCACAACAAAAGGTCAATAATGAGAATGCACATAGAGTCACTTCAGGTAAAAGTGTTAGGTGTTAAGTGTCTGGTGCAAACACAGAAGGCATTTTAAAATAAGCCAGGATTTAGGGGTTGAAACGGCTGTGGCTTAAAAAGCAATCAAGACAAATCGATGCTAAAACTGATGATAGAACATATTCCCATGACAAAAACTAATTCCTCATATACTGTACAACAGAAATATGTAACCAAACAGTGAGTGAATGAAATTATGACTCTAGCACCCCCCAGAGGTCAGTTTCAGTAGTGCAAGTGTCGCCCACACTGACAGCAGTCATCCAGCACACATGTTCATCATGCAAAACTGGAAATGTTGTCTTGGCAATTATTAAATAATAATATAGTTATAGCACTAAAATGATTTAATGGAAGTAAATAAAAACTAAATGAAACCTAGAACTAAAATTTAAATAAATTAAACCTATATAGCAATTTAAAATGACTAATAACTACAAACAAAAAAGGATTTTTTTAATAATACAAAAAACTATAACGATATCAAGTTTATTCACAGCAGTCCATGTAAACACAAGTGAGAGAAATTCATGTGTGTAAGTGACCTCAGATCATTCACAGGTCAAAGGTCTCACCTTGTTGTCGCTGATCTGTTTCGTGAGCGGCTCTCTGCTCAGCTGCAGCAAGTTATGCAAACGTGTCTCGCTTTGACCAATCAGAGCCTTCGCCTTCCGTCTCACCTCCTCCCATTGGTCGCTGTGGCCGATCATGCGATCGAGCTGCTGAAGCCGGGCCTCCACGCCGTTCTGTGTGCTGTCCCATTGGCTGCGGACCTTCTCCACTGGACACAAAGCAGGAATAATAAATGAATGTCACTTTCCCTCAGAACAGATGTCGTCCACACCCTCATTCATTAAAACGGTTCCTCTACCCGTAAACATGTTGTTTACTGTTCACAAAAATAATGTCTGACATATCAGCTTTTCATCAAGTTGTTTCCACTTCTTTAAATATAGAATTTGAAATTGGCTATTTATCAAAGCACTCGGTACTGCCGGTATAAACACACTTGAACGGACAACAATTGAACTGAATAACATAATTGGAATAATAAACCAAATATCAAGAATCTAAAGGAGCAGTTACTGGTCATAGATTCATGTAATGCAGATCAAATTCAGAATAAAGCAGTAAAGTTTGACATTATAAAAGTCAAATCAGGAGCAGGGTGCAGTGTGTGGTGATGGCCTTTAGGCGTCACTATAACCTTTCTGTTATTTTAACTTGGCGAAGTGATATGGAACTGTAATGCGGTCAGCAGACCTGGAACACCTTCAAAGGTGTGCATTTAACTGAAAGTTAATGCATACCCATAGGACGTTTGTTAACCAATCAGATTGAAGCATTCAACAGCACGTGGCATAAAACATGTTGTGTGCACAGAATAATGTAAGAGCAATGTTAACTAATGGCTGGAATACACTACAAGACTTTTAAAATCTGAACAGATTTATTTTAAACTAGACATCATACACTTTTTTTCATGTTTCAGGTAGAAACACACTAACTGATCAAATCTGCAGACCGGCACAGACTTTCTTGCAACAAGTCCAGACTGAAAATCTGAGCAAAAGTCTTGTAGTCTGTTTTAGCCTTTAAGCCTAAAATTAAATGAAGGCTAAAACTAAGACAACAATAAATTGACCAAGAAGAATACTAGTATTTAAGCTAAGATTAAAAATAAAACCAATATTAAGGCAAAGATTAAAACCGCGTTCAGACCAAGAACTAAAACAAAACTATAAAGGCAAGTTTCTACATTTAACAGTATAGAACCGTCCACACCACATCTATACCGATATAGAAGAACGATATTGTTGGGATCACTTCCAGTGTTTTGTTTTTCCAGATATTGACAGCCAATCGAAATCTATTCGTATTTAAAAGAATCAAGCATTTCAAATGTGAAACATTATAAACATAACATTATCGTCTGTTGGTGTGGATGCTAATATAGTTCTTGCTATTAGTATAAATAGGCCTTAAAGGAACAGTTCACCCAAAAATTACAATTTTGTCATCATTTGCTCACTCTCGAGTTGTTCCGAACCTGTATACATTCCTTTTGTTCTGAAGAACACAAAAGAAGATATTTTGAAGAATGTTTGTAACCAAACCGTTCTGGGGCACTACTGACCACAATAGTACAGAGAAAAACCTACTAGGGTAGTCAACAGTGACCCACTGTTTGCTTTCCCACATTCTTTAAAATATCTTCTTTTGTGTTCAACAGAAACAAACGGAATTTATACAGCAAATTTTTGGGTCAACTATTCCTATAAGACTAAGAACAATGGTGATGATGATAAGCATGCTCACATTTCTCAGAAATGGAGGTTCGCACATCCAGGTTGGAGGTTTTGTTCTTGATGTTCTGAGCCAGAGTGATGATGTCCTCCAGCTGAGGATGTCTCTGCTCCAGATCGCCTTTAGTCACCTACACACATTAATTATTGGTTAATACCCTTCTTTTAACACGTCTTTTCCATTCAATGGCTATTAAAGTTCATCATTTAGTCGTGAAATAACTCCAAACACAGAAACTGAATTGGGGTCAATGTCAATTTGTATTAATCACTAGAGGTAATGGACTCTTGTTTTTGTTCATGACTATTTTTGTCCTAAAATCTCTCCAGTAACCCTCAGTCCAGAATGTATTTCTGTCAGACTCACAGGATTTTGTTAATCGAGTATCATTAGCCACCCAATGGCACAAACACATGCGCTTTCTACATTCTGCTCGCTTTCTGACCTGCAGGCGGCTGATGGTGGTGTGGATCTCGTCTTTGTCTCCCACCGTGACGATGTTGGATTTGAGCATCTGGTGGATAAGGAGAAGCCAGTCTGCCAGCTCTGTAGCTGTCTGGTTGAGATCAGTGGGACCCACCAGCTCCGGGCTGTGATGACGCTCCTCGCTCATCAGGCTGACCACGTGAACTGCAGACGGCACGTTCGCTGTGACACGGGCACAAGGCATGTTTGCCACTTCCGGATAGCCAGCATGTGTATGTGTGCGTCTCTGAGTGTCTGTTTAACCTACACACACCTGTGAAATGTTGCTGGGCAACCTGTTGTGTCCACGGCGACAGAGGCTGTGTTGGCGTCTCCTTCAATCTGATGTCCAGAGCTTTCCAATCTGCAGCTAACTGTTCAATTTGACCCTACACACGCAAAAACACGTTTTTAGAGCGTGTATGGTCATGGCCGCGTGTGCATGTACAGTACCAGGCACCTTCAAGCAAACGTTTAAGAATGAAACAGGTCACCAGCAATGCTCTTTAAAGACTAGAATTTCACTAAACTGCATCTTGATAGACGTTCTTTAGTTTTGCTTATGATGGCACGTAAGCATTCAAATAAAAACGGAACAGTTTGAAAGTTTGTAACATTGTTGTCGAGCGACTGAAACCTTTTCCTGTGGTGAAAGCAGCTGTTTCCTCTGGAGCTCAATAGAGTAAGACAACAGCTCCTCAAGCTCTCTCTTCTGCTCTCGCATGGACCTTTCCAGAACCTACACACACGCAAACATAGCATGGGTCTTGTTTTGAGAATCACATTACAGATCACTATCTACTTTCATTGTGTAAAACAAAAGCGTGAATATTCTTCTAAAGAGTCTTTACAAAATGTAATTTCTTTAAATCCAACTCTACAAAGTGCGCGTGTTATTTAAAGGGGTCATATGACACGGCTGAAACGAATATTATGGTTTGTTTTAGATGTAATGCAATGCGTATACATGATTTAAGGTTAAAAAAAATCATTGCTCTGAAAAGCGAGGTGTGCTATGATTGGCCAGTTAACCAGTGCGTAGTGATTGGTCGAATACTGCAAACGTGTGACGAAAATGTAACGCCTCTTACCATATTTGGAACATCAGGTTCCTCTTCAATTGTACTGACAGGTACGCCCACCTTACTTGCGTATACATTTGGCCGGTCTTAGTCAAATTATTGTCGATTTGTGGGGGTGTGGTACACGAGGCGTTTCATGCAGGTCTGGGTGAGCATTCGCTTTTAGATAGAATGCATCTTTTGTTCCGACACTTTCATTTTTGCAATTTTACGTGTCTAATACATGTATGGGCAACTTATAACACACCAAAGACAAAGAAAAACACATGTTCGCGCCATATGACCCCTTTAAGGACTGATGTCAAAATGCCAGACCTGTCTCTCAGTGGGTGTGACGTCGCTCAGGGACTGACTGGTGATGTACACCCAGTCACTCAGCCTGCTCATGCGCTCCTGGAAATGACCGTGTGACATCAGTCTGCTCTCGTCCTGGACCTGTGCGTGTGCCTGCAGACGGCCCTCCTCCTCACGCACCTTATCAAGCAATTCACGGCTCACCTTTAGACACACACACAACGACACACTTGAGGTGAATTTTCAGTATGCAATGAATCCTGAGCCATTTTTCATTTACTTGATGAAATTTGATGTGCATTGAATTTGCCACCATTCAATTATATCACATACAGACCAAAAGACAAACAGAAAACTGGATAAATAGACAGACAGGCAAACGGCCAGAGAGACAGACAGACGACAAGACGGGGAAAAAAAAAGAAAAAGACAGACAGCGAGACAGAGGGACAGACAGATAGGCAGAGAGACAGACAGATAGGCAGAGAGACAGACGGGCATACTTGACTCCAGCTGATGTTTATCTGGCGTAGTTTATTGACGTGAGCGTCTCGGTCGTGAGCAGTCAGACTGGAGCTAGACAGGATGCGAGAGCCGCTCTTATTCAGCCAGGATAAAGTCTCCTTCTGAACATCCATCTCCTCCGTCAGGGCCTGAGAGACACAGAGACGCAGACGGATCAAGTGTGAGGTGTTTGCCATGAGCACAAACCATTCGTTTTCTTTTATAATAATGCACATTTCAGTAGTGTGACATTAGATCAGCTGTTTTTAAAATAATGTCACTTTTCCAGTAACAAGATATGCTTTCCAACTAGAAGTGTGTCGACATTTTGTTTGTGTATTGAGCATAATCAATCACACTTCAATATTAACACACACACACACACCCACACACGCATTTATTTGAGCAAATCTGTTTGTTCAAGCTATTTGTTTTTTTCAAGCTATTTCAATCAACTGCTTCAAAAATCATTTATTTACAGCCCTGCTCAGGAATCCCTATATGAGCTGAATAAAACATATCATCATTCATTTCTTCCTTTTGTGGCTACTAGTTTGATACATTTTTGCTAATTAGTTGTACTTTGTGTATCTGTTTTAATGTTGTCACATGAAACTGTACTTGAACTTTATTTATCTCATATCACGGCATATTCAAAGCAGTTTCCCCAACACTAACATGCGGTGGTCTGTGTCATGCTTGTCAAACCTTGAGCTCTTTGAGGCTCGTGTCAGTCGCCACGGCAACCTCCGTCTGTTCCAGCCACTGAGCCAGACCGGCGGTCCTCTGAATCACCTCCACCACAGCTGGATCTTCACACATCAATCTGCGCAAGCAAAACAACAGCCGTTAAGCCTACCGTTGTATTCACTATCCCAGCCAACACGGAACGTTCCTGTAAAGTTTTCCAATAGTTCGCGTGTTGTTGTTTTTTGAAAACCAAATAAGAGCGTTCTAGGAACGTTTTCTCTAGATTTTTTGTTCCCAGAATGTTGCACGAAGGTTTTTTGTAACAACCAATAGAGAAACTATACCGAACATCCCCTGAAGGTTATTTAAGGGAATGTTCTCCACAGGTTATTTGTAAGTTATAAAAATAAGGCCTGAACAATACCATGGTAAATATGTAGTATGTCAGTCATTAGTATACTACAGTATTCACTACAGTTCACTATAGTTAATACTACAAAATAATGTCAATTACAAAATAACAAATCAATTTATAAAATGAAATAATTACTGGAATAAACTACAGTACACAACAACAAACTACAGCTTACCATAGTAAATACTAAGTGACGCATCATTTTATGTGGGAGTACAACACACGTTAAAGAGTAACTATTACCATGTCCTTAAAATGACATTTCATGCATTCATAATGTTGCCATGTGTGAATGTAAGCAGTCCGCCAAGTTGTAAAGTGAACGAATAACAAAGCTATTGGCTCGGGGAAAAAGGAGTCGACTCTCAATCACATGAACGAGTCGTCTGTCGTTTTAATTTCAGTTCAGATTTGCGTCACTCCGTGTTATACCCGCCGCCGTTCCATTTGCGACACTGCACGCGTAGACCAATCACAGCAGACTTGACCATCTGACCAATCAGATCAGAGTGGGCTGACAGAAAAAAGGGGATTAGACAGATGAATCGCCGAACGAATCGTTTGAGAGTCCGTCAAGAAGTAAGGTAACAAAATCTGCCTATTATTAGAAAATGAAAGTGTTTTTACACCGTGTATGTGCGTAAACTAGTTGTTGGACACTCTATAAACCAAAGTAGGACCTTAAACATCACACAATATTTACTCTTTAAAACAAACACATATGGATTTCTTAGTGTTGAAGTGGGTGTGCTGTTGTCATGGTGACCTGCGCTGGCGGTCAGACACTTGTCTCTGGACATTTATCCAGCGATGTCTCAAAGCATCCAGTTTCTCCTGAAGTAACACGCTGTCAGGTGACGACAACTGGCCGATGATGTGCTGTCCAGAGCGACTCAACATCACCACAACAGACTGATGAGACGCCAAACCCTCCTCCACATCCTACACGCGCACGCACACACACACACACACACACACACACGCACACAGGGGGGTTAATAGACAGTTGACCTGTGAGTGTGTCTAACACACTAAGTTGAAAGACACGTCTCTTCACATGCAAATGAGTCCAGCAAATGAGTTCGACCTTAATTTGTATTTGAGAACAATTTCACATTCATCTCTCCCTCGTTCAGACACTACACACACACAGCGCAAACATCTGAAGGCAATTAAACACAAACGCACACCTCTGGAAAGCTTTCAACCATGGGACTGATGAACACATACATCCTTTGAGTTTGTAGTTAAGTGCAGGGCAAACGTGTCTTTGTTTCTCTTATCAAACAAACCGAGATAATTACGATAACAACTGTTTCTGCATGAGCGCTTGCTTTTCAGATGTTAGAAGTAATGGCTTGTTTCAGGTTGTGCACAACAAATGATCACCTGTCTGGTGAAATCTCTGAACTCCATTAAAAGTGATATAAGTGATTTTTGGGGGAGGCTGATGTGCCTACTATCTGACAGATAGCACTATAACAGGTGTTCTGAGGAATCGCACCCGTCTCTGTGACAGCCTCAGGACGGATCAAAGAAATCTGACTGCGGTAGGAAATCTAACAGGCAGATCTACGTCTGTCAATCATTTTTCATGTACACAGGGCAGTCGACAATGATGTGTAAATAAACAGAAATATACGAGCAGGAGAATGGACAACAAACAAGTAACATAGCCAATTGTAGAATAGCCCATGGCAACCTTCAGTAGGTCAGTGCTGAAGGTTATCTCTCTGTGACCTCTGACCCCGTGTCTAACCTGTTGCCGTGCACGGGCGCAATGTACATCCAGTTCTCCGTCGGGTCCCGTTCCGTCGGCCAGGACCTGTTCAGTGTCGCTCAACCACTGTGAAAGATCGTTCATGTCACAATGAAAGTGCCTCCACTGCTCGGCGGCTTGATCGAAACACCTAGAGACACACATCCAAACAAAATCAACAGAACAGAGCTGATAAACCTTCAAAAAGAAAATATGAACGTTGCATAGCGCATGTACAATAACGCTAATATATGAGCCAGAAGGTGAGGCCGCTAGCATAGGACGGAGGGAATGATGGGACTCGTCGAGCCTCACCCTTTCCTCTGACTGAACATGCGGTTGACTCTGTCCCACTCGGAGTTCAGCTGTGTCAGAGAATCTGAGATCTGGGTCATTTCTTGTCTGGAAGCTTCCACAATCACATCGGGCTGGCGCTCATGAATCATCTCAACCTGCTCACCAAACCGCTCCAGATTCTCATTTATACTCTACAAACACAGACAGAAGTTAAAACCGGTACACTGTAAACATAACATAAATAATACAATATAAACGATAATCTACAATAGAATGAATGAGAGTTTATTTGTATGAATTTATCAACTGGGTTGTCTGAATCAGTGTTAATTTTGACAGCAAATTTTGATTTAGTTTTAGTCATAGTCTTTTGACGAAAATGCAATTTAGTTTTAGTCACATTTTAGTCAACCCCATCATTTTAGTTTTAGTCGACGAAATATGAAAAACATTTTAGTCGAATAAATATAAATTATATTTAGTCTACTAAAATCTAAATGGTTTAAATCATTTACTTGGTGTAATTAAATGTTCCATACAGAGATTCAACTGTTTTGACATAATTTACTTCACCTTAGAATAAAATTAAACCAGGTCATTACCTTTATTTTTCAGAAAATTCCAGTAACTAGATATGCATTGTTGGAACGCAGAGTATTAGACCATGAACGACATGTTCCAGTTCGTTCAATTCCATTTGACTCAATTGACTCGTTAAGTAGGGCGTGTTCATTCAGTTCATTCAACCAATGAAACGCTCTGACACGGCTCACACTCAAAGGCTATTGGCTCATGGCATGCCTCTTTGAAGAAAGAGCGCACTGTCTTTGCTTGATACAGCAATGAATGAGAATAGCTTTCAAAAAGACATATTATATAAATTGTATTACATTTCTTTAGTCATGCAAACATGTTACATATTTGGTTGGAATGTACAGTTCGACTCACTTCATCACTTCTATAATCAGTAGAGGACAGCGCTGGTTTCTTTTGGCTGACTCGATGTTGCATTTCACGTTATGCAGCAGCTCGTGTTAAGTTAACATTGGCATATAAAAACCTTTGAGCTTGCCTTCGTAATGTGTTTCGGGGTGACTCGCCTGCAGTCGCGCTTCAAGTTTGCGGCGTTTTACCTGCGATCGTGAAGGAAAATAAGACGCTTTGTAAACCGCGTGGAGACAGAATACATGTCTGTGCTTCCACTTCTCCCAGAGACTTCTCTCTGCCATTTATATGAGATAAGCAGCACATGCGCGCAAACTGATGTCCGCCAGGTGGGACAAGAATATTTTCGTCTCGTTTTTATTAGTTGACGAAAATGTCAGTAGGCCTATATTTTTATTACAGTTTTCGTTATAATGCATTCATTTTTATTTAGTTATCGTCTCCTTTTCGTCAGTGAAAACATGTCGTTAACGAATACTTTTCGTCATAGTTTTCGTTAACGAAATTACCACTGGTCTGAATTCAATTTAATGAACGGCCTTTATGATATATTGGATTTTTATTATATAAGGATTATTATCTCCATCAGACACTAAGATCTGTGATCTAAGACATGCACAAATGCTACATCAGCCGCTGAATCACGTCAACAACGCCACCATATTGCGGAGGGCAAGACGGCGTATGAACACGAACGGGGGAGCAAAGATATGTTTGAATAAAAACACAATAACATTTACATTTCTCAACTGGTTCCAATCATTAATGGTCAGTGTGAAGTAAAACAAATATTTACTGAAAGAAAATTACTTAAGGAACTGTGAAAACTGAAATGCATTCAGAAACTTCACTTGTTTATAGGGCAAAATGTACACTACCGGTCAAAAGTTGTTGGCCACTTGAGTAAAACGTTTCTCATTATGTTGAAAAACCTTTTTAAAAAGGTGTATGCTTAAATGTCTAAAATTAGTTTAGTAGACAAAAATATAATTTTGCAAACAAACATGTTTTTTTTTCATGACAAAACTAACATTTTATTTAACTAAAATGTTTTGCAAATAGATGACTTTGACTGAATAATGAAGAAAGGACAGCCAATAAGAGCTCAGAATAGATGGGAACTTATTTAATGTTGTTTAAAAAGAATCTCAGTGTGAGACCTCAAGAAGCTGCTTGATAAAATGACAAAAAAAAATGCTGCTACACTGAAGATGATAAAAAACATAATTCCCATAGTTCCCTTTGTTTTATTTCATAATTTTGATGAGTTTATTATTATTATAAAATGTGGAAAAAATATGAACACATAAGTGAGTAAGTGTCCAAAAACTTTTGACAGGTCATGTATGAAACAAATTTCTCTTTGGAAAGAAGCTCTAGAGAGCGCATCTCAAAATATATTTTTTTAATGCACCAATATACACAATATACCAGTGGTTCTTAAACTGGGGGCGGTGGCCCCACGGGAGGGGCCCAATATGGATCCAGGGGGGCCACAGATTTTGAGGCATTTTATGAAATCTAGAAATGTATCATAGGTTTCAATTAAACATTCATAAAATAAGTTGTTCCAGCATTGTATAAACTGAATATGCTTTTGCTTTAATTAAAATTCTAAATGTAAGATTATAAGCCACTGTTTCAGAGACAAGGCTTAAGGCTTAATTTTGAGCTGTTTTACCTGAAAATAACTTGCCCTGACATATCTTAACATTTGTCCGTGCCATGGTTTTGTTTCAAGATGCACATCAGTAATGTTTTTTTCTACGGCATTTTAATAAGAGTGTCTTAAGTAGCCTAAATTAACTATGGCATAGTCCTGGCTTAGGCTAAGCCTTGTCTTTGAAACCGGGCCTAAGTCTTTATTTGGGGGGAGTGGGGGGCGCAAAGCGATTCATTCTACACAAAGGGGACTTTACAACTAAAAAGTTTGAGAACCACTGCAATATACTGTATGTTATAAGGTTAAGTGTAAATAAAAAAATAGTAGTAGACATATTAGTTAGGTATAATGGGGTACACATATTTTATAATTTGATATTATAATTTATATAATTATTGATACTAAAACTAAAATTCTACAAGCTAAACACAGAATACTAGTCAGCTTTACTAATAGACCTGTCAGTTGATGGAATACGACATTTATAATAATAGCAAAGTCATCAAACATCTCTTCACATCTGTTCTGGACTCTTAGTACGTTTTTTGTTGTTGGAACTATTCCATTTTTTTCACAAAATAACTTCATATGAGCATACACAATATAAAAAGATTTTAAAGCTCATGAGAAACCTTTCACACAAATGACCCTAAGCATTTGACAGGTTGTGTATGTCGTGGTGTTGTATTTTGTAGTATACTGATATCAGTTACGTAGGAGTGTCTCTGTCTGTGTCTCTAACCCTGAGTGTGTCCTCTTGACTGGAGAAATCCTCGAAGAGTCCTCCGCTCAGCTCGGAGGAGTTCAGCAGCAGCTCAATGTCGGCCATGGCCAGCAGAACTTTATTAATGTCCAGCAGATAGTCAGATGGAGACAGAGCCGTGCTCCTCTTATCCAGAGGAGAGGGGGATGAGTCTGATCTCTGTGAAGACGACGAGTCGACCGTAGATTCAACAACTGTTCTAGAGATATACAGCCCCTACAGAGAGAGAAAGACACGCCCACTTTTACATAAACATGTACTGTATATTTTTACATTTACATTACATTATGCATCTGGCAAAAACTTTCCCCGAAGGGACTTACAATACATTTTAAAGGAGTCATATGACACGGCTGAAACGAACATTATGGTTTGTTTTAGATGTAATGCAATGTGTATACACGATTTAAGGTTCAAAAACGCTGTATTTTCCACATACCGTGCATGTTTCGTGCCATATGACCCCTTTAAGCAGTTTGTGTGTTCGCGTGACCTTTGCACTTCTAACACAATGTTATTCTAATCGAGGTACAGGAACACACTAACAGCATCTGTACATTTAGAGGTCATCTCTGAACAGGAAATCACGGCAGTTTACAGGCTTGAGGAGTTTTGTAAGTTCGGTATCGATTCAACGTGTGAACAAAACTGTGACAAAGCCAAAATATACATACTAGCTACATACTAGTAAACAACTGCAACATAGTCATGAACACAGCATAACATAACTGCAAAACCATGTAAAATTAGTTTTGTATGAGACCTTGTAGCGTGTCTGTAGCAGTATGAGTTTCCGGCAGATGTCCTCCCTTCTGTCATCATCAGAAACCGACAGCAGCACCTCCTCTCCTCTCCTCAACACCTCCTCGATGTGAGCTTTCTCCTCATCCAACTAAAACGCACACAGCGCACACACACACACGTTGTATATCTTTGAAGGGGTACAACCAGGGCTTCATTTGTGCCGGAGTAAGCCTGTTCCGGCACCTCATTGGGCAGATCCCGCTCCTCAAGCGCTAATGGAAAACGTTCATGCTGACCTGTTGCACGCATATATTTCATTAAAAAGCACGTATAATAATTATAATGGCGACAACCATTTTATTTCTATAATGAACAGGCTGTCAAGTTTGAGATGCTGAAATATTGTGTATATATGCTGTTACTTATAACAGCAGAAACAAATAAAAAAACTCGGTGATGACTTATGGTCAAACAGATATGACTATGAGTACGTCATTAGATACTGCAAAGTTAGCTACTTTTAGTCGTGTGCACACTTGCACTAAAAGCAGTATAGTGTGCTTTTGCAAAATACAGGAAACTTACAGGATGTCATCTCCTTTCCTTAAACTTATTTATGGAGTGCTGCGCCTCACAAACTGAACCCAACTCATCAGCATATTGTCATCGTCCCTTTTGTTTTATTAATCTGTTAATTGTCAAATACTTTGCGTATATTTATTAGTGTCGCATGTTTTGCATTATATATTGAAGGGAACTTGTCGTGATGGACACTTCAGAGAGAGAGATTTGTTGTTGGACAAATGCTGTGAAGAGACGCAGAAGAACTGATGAAGTAAGGGATAATGTACAGGCAGCCGGTTGTTATCGCAGAAATAAGTCCCGACAGTGTGATCAGGCATATTAAGCATTTAATCATCCGTTAACCCTATTTATTACACGGCTCATTTGAATGCTTGATTCTGATTGGCCAGTCGCGACATTCCAAGGGTTGTTCTTTTCAAATAACAACCGCTCAAAACTTATAACATTCTGTAACCCGGATGCTGCAAATTTTTTTGAGAGGGGCAGTTTAATATTACACAAAAATGTATTATAAATGTGTGTTTTAATAACATATATGACATTATATTTACAAATGATTAAACCAAATTGCCTGTTCGTGACGTTTGAACGTATCACACTGAAGGGGCTTATTTCGGGATAACAGCCGGCTGCTTGTACATTATCCCACTTATTACACGACCACTTGCCACATGAGAAAAAAACTGGACATGAAATGTGAATTTGAAATATTTTATTAGCTCATTTTTATGAATGCAGACCTTCCGCGAGGAAAAGCCGTTTAGTTTCGGTTTTGAAGTAAGAAACGACGTTCAAACATCACGAACAGGCAATTTGGTTTAATCATTTGTAAATATAATGTCATATATGTTATTAAAACACATATTCATAATACATTTTTGTGTAATATTAATTATATTTTTTGCAGCATCCGGGTTACAGGGTGTAATAAGTTTTGAGCGGTTGTTATTTGAAAAGAACAACCCTTGGAATGTCGCGACTGGCCAATCACAATCAAGCATTCAAATGAGCCATGTAATAAATACGGTTAACGGATGATTAAATGCTTAATATGCCTAACGTTATACACGGCAGCATTCTGCACCCGCAGGTGTAATTTAAGCACTGGGTACAACTGTTTCAAGTGAGTCATTTTTTTACAAAAATACAGAATCTCTAATTTATGTGCAATTTTATCATGGTTTTAGGCATAATAGTTTTATTATCACTGGATGATTGTAACTTACTGGCTACTCATGTGATGTTATTTTATCTTTTTAAAACTCAAGTAAATATTTATTAACATAATATCCATTATTTGGATAATATATTACCATTTATATAATATATGCGAGTATGTTGTGTATATAGTTTTATGTTTATATAAATACACAAACATACATGTAAATATTTGAAATGTAGTATATTTATACAGAACATTGATGTATATAATATTTAAGTATACATTTATTATTTATATTTATGTGCATATTTGTTATATATGTGTGTGCATTTATATATACATGCACATATTATTTACACAAACATTTATTTTGAAATCGATTAATCACGATAAGCCTGATATAAAATCAATGGCAGTCTATGGAATGTCCCCATAAAGCATGGGGACCAAATGTACAAGGATAGTAATACCAGTCATTTTTTCCTCCGTGGGGATATTTTTTGGTCCCTATGATATAAACAGCTTATAAATCAAACAAAACCTTGAAAATATGCGTTTGTGTGTGTGTGTGTACCCTCTCATCATCAGGTGTGTGTGTACGGTTGTGTTGGTCCAGCGCTCTGAGAGCATCTTGTAGGTCAGACTCAAACAGCTGTAGTGGTGAGGAGAGAGGTGCGGCAGACATCTCTCCTAACACCTCCTGCTGCGGTGGCACGGTCTCCTGTCTGACCTCCAGCCCGGCAGACACCTGTACACAACACACACACACTGAGTCCTGAGACACACACTGACACAGCTGAATAAATTTTGGCACTGGTGCTTTACCTGAGAAGAGTTGATGTGCTGCGCCACCTTGTGGAAGTTACGGTTGAGATCGGCCAGTTTGGGCTCCACCAGTTCTCTGCAGGTCGGCCCTCGACCGGTCATCAGAATGACAGCCTGATCACGGGCACTGTCCACACGCACGCTCATCCCCTCCAACTCACACAACACAGCCTGACACAGACACACAAACACAGTCAGACGTCTAACAGCGACACAATCCACTGGGAGGAGAGCCATCGTTCAGTTTTGTTTTTATAGTCTGTTTAGGGCTGATGACAGTGACACCACAATCAACAAGCTGGAGATCAATAAAGTGATATCTTATAACACTATCAAATAATGGGATGTTGTAAACACATTTCTCAGCAGAGCAGACTGATAAAATCATGTGCATTCTAACTCGTGGAACTTGCGAAAGCCAGATAAGATAAGAGCTGTGATTTAACTCAGTTTATGCCATTTAATGTGCCTATAAACATTTCAAGTCATTGATTAGTTTGTGTTTAAAACTAATTTCTCACGCCGTACTTTGCTGTTATCAGCTTTTACTAGAAGTGTTGCTTTTAATTCTTTTGTTTGGAGTAAAATGTTCAGTGTGTGTGTGAGTGTGTGTGCATCTGTGTCTATGCAAATGTGAGTCTGTGTGTGTGTTTGAGTGTGTATGCGTGTGGTTTTGATTTCATGTCTGTGTGCATGTGTGTGTGTGTTTGAGTGTGCATCTGTGTCTATGCAAGTGTTTGTCTGTGTGCATTTGAGTGTGCATATGTGTATGTATGTGAGTGTGTGTCTGCGTCTATGCACATGTGTGTGTGTGTGTGTGTGCACATCAGTGTGTCCCATGGAGTGTGCATCTGCATCTATGCTAGTGTGTGTCTGTGTGTGCATCTTTGTGTGTCTGTCTCTTTGTGTGTGGGTCTGCATCTACGCGAGTGTGTGTGTGTGTGTGTGTTTGAGTGTCCATTTGTGTGTGTGTGCGTGTGCATCTGTGTGTGTCTGTCTCTTTGTGTGTCTGTCTGCATCTACACGAGTGTGTGTTTGAGTGTTCATTTGTGTGTGTGCATCGGTCTATTTGTGTGTGTGTGTGTGTGTGTGTGTGTGTCTGCATCTACACGAGTGTGTGTTTGAGTGTCCATTTGTGTGTGTGCATCTGTGTGTGTCTGTCTCTTTGTGTGTGTGTCTGCATTTACACGAGTGTGTGTATGTGTGTGTTTGAGTGTTCATTTGTGTGTGTGCATCTGTCTCTTTGTGTGTGTGTCCGCATCTACACGAGTGTGTGTCTTTGTGTGTTTGAGTGTCCATTTGTGTGCGTGTGTGTGTGTGTCTGTCTCTTTGTGTGTGCGTCTGCATCTACACGAGTGTGTGTCTGTGTGTGTTTGAGTGTTCATTTGTGTGTGTGCATCTGTGTGTGTCTGTCTCTTTGTGTGTGCGTCTGCATCTACACGAGTGTGTGTCTGTGTGTGTTTGAGTGTTCATTTGTGTGTGTGCATCTGTGTGTGTCTGTCTCTTTGTGTGTGTGTCTGCAACTACGCGAGTGTGTGTTTGAGTGTCCATTTGTGTGTGTGTGTGTGTGTGTGTATATTGACCTTGATCATCCTCTCTCTCTCTGCAGCCGGCATCTTCTCCATCTCATCCAATCTAATCTCAGTCTGATAGAGCCACGTAGTGATGTGAGCCAAATTCTCATCAAACATCTCCACCTCACGTCTGTGATTCTAAAGCACACAGAGCACATGTTTCAGCATTTGTTTCGGATTTCAAATGTGTTAAAAAGTGGTGTTGTGGTGTTCAAAATCGAGAAGACAAAGACCCAATTTTTAGGTGTTTTTGTCCATATTTTGGGGGATACAGGCATATGAAACACCCTTTACCGCACATTGTGAAACCAACACCACAATATTATCAGGCAGAGATCCAACAATAAATCACACTGACCAGCACAGCACTGAGCCAGTCCTCGATCATCGTGTTCACACGTTGCCAATCTTCATTTAGTTCAAATAACTTTTCCTCTAGCTGAGCTTCACTGCCCTCCACTAACGCCTGCAGGGCGGCGCTGTTCTCCATAATCACCGACAGATCGCTCTTCTTGCGCTCGGACTCCTTCAAAATACCCTGCAAAGAAACACATATGTGTAAACGTATGACATGCCAATTAAAAGATCATCTCTAAAAAAACACACTCACGTTCGCCCATGCGATCTCTGTGTCGATATCAGCGGGCATGTCCCCCGTGTTGAGTTTCTCTTTCAGCTGAGTTTCAGTGTGGTTCGTCCAGGCCCGCAGGGCGGCGGTGTCTTTATGCAGCCGCTGGGACAGAGACAGAGCCTTCTCCAAATCCTGCTTCCCTTCCGTCACCTAGCAAAACAAACAATTAATAGACTTTTAAATTACATTAAAGCTGCAATCCGTAACTTTTGCCTCTCTATCGCCATCTCTCTTTGAAGCATAAAATTACAGGTTATATAGCGAAAATATGTATGTACCTGAGCTCCCAGGTCATTGTAGAGCAGTTTTAGGGTGGTGAGTTGCTCATCCATGCCTTTAGGATTCTCCGTCTGCTGTTTCTGTACGATCTGTCTGCCCGTCTTTATCACCGTCTCCACCTCTAGTTTGACCTCGCTCAAGATCTTATACAGTTTCTGCATTCACAACAACACAAAAGGCAGACCGTGAGAGTCTGTCATGAGATATTTAAGTTCAGTAAGTTTATGTCTTTATTGCTTGTTCCCCTCACCATGCAGCCGCTGAGGTGGGCTGGGATCTCATCTGGTTGAGTGTCTCTCAGATCCAGCACGTGAAGTTCGGCTTTAGCGCTTTCCAGAATCCTCTTGCAGTCCAACATTCTCTGCTCAAAGTTAGCCGGTTTCTGGAACAGCTGGAACTTGGTACTAATCTCACGGAGCTTCCGCTAAACAGGACAGAGGAACACGGTAAAATCTAATAAAGGACTAAGTTTACAGGTTTGCTGCAGGTCACATACATATGCAGTCTTCTATCCTGCAGGGGGCAGTAGCATGTCTCACCTGTAACTGGTCTAGGAGGGTTCCACCCCGCGCTGGTTTGCCCTCTGGTGCAGACGGAGGCACGTTACCCACATTCCTCTTCCTCAGATCCTCTAGCGTGGCTTCGTGGGCGGCGATCTCAGCCTGAATCGCCTGCAAGCCACATGAATGTTAAAACATCCCATTTAAAGCAGCAATCTACGGAGCTGTTTCCTGGACAGGACTTGGTTTTAGTTCAAATAGAATATTCAAGTCATTTTAAAAAACATACTTTATACAAAAATTACTGGCGAGACAATACAATCACACTGATATGTTTCAAGATATGTCAGGGCAAGTTGTTTTCGTTGAAGATATCGCTAACATTTAAGTTAGTTGTGGACTAGGCTTGAACCCTGTCCGGGAAACCCACCCTGTAACTTTATTAGTTAAAGAGTACATAACATGAGATCATGAAAATGACATTTCACGCAGTGTGTAATGTTGGCGTGTTTGAAAGTAAGCAGTCTGCCAAGTTGTAAATCCGAAGGTGAATGAACAACAAAGTTATTGGCTTGGAAAAAAGGAAGTCGACTCTGAATCGCGCAAACGAGTCGTCCCTAGTCCGATTCGCGAACCGCCACGGATTTATGTCACTACATATAGTCCCCACCTACGTTTTGGTAGGACTGCGGTCAAAAACTTCACTCTTCTCCCCCAAACACTGTACCTCGTGAGCCTCATTCGCGGTAGACCAATCACAGCAGACTAGACCATCTGACCAATCACATCAGACTAGGCTAGCGGAAAGGACGGGATTAGACAGATGAATCGCGGAACGAATCATTTGAGAAATAATAGTGTTTTTACACCTTCTATGTACATGTACAACTTGTTGTTGGACACTCCATAAACCAAAGCAGGACCTTAAAAATCCCTAGTTATGTACTCTTTAAATATTTTTTTAAATGTAGTTATTTACCAAGAACATAAATATATCCTTACCAACTGTGAACTCATAATAATAATTCATCATTCGAGCTATCAGTTGTAATTTTCTGGGTTTGATGTAATTTAAAGTCCACATTAAAATAAGTTACGTAAAGTAAACCTCCAATTTTAAATTTTAAACAGAGATGGCGACAGAGAGGCAAAATTGATGGATTGTATCTTTAAATTATTAGAATATGTGTTAGCATATAGCAGCATCCGTTTGGCTGTTTTCAAAGCTTACAATTTCGAGTTTAAACATTTTCAGTTTCACCACTGAAAAGCACTCGGTTGACAATCATCAATGTGTGTCCTGTGATGATGGAGATGATGTATGAAGTGTTTTTACCTGAGCTTCTTGTGGCAGCTGGAAAGCGTCGATGCGATCTGTAAGGTATGAGGTTAGGGTTTGGTCCAGGTGTGTGAGGGACGTTTGTAGCGTGTGTAAAGCCGTCTCATTCTCTCTCAGAACGGCCAACTGCTGCTCCAGAGACATCTGACGCTCAGCAGCCTGCACACACAACCAAACACACGAGCGTCAGGTCAGACGTGAATCTAAGTGAGTTCTGCTCCATGTCACATACCAGCTGAGCGAGCTCCTCGTAGCGGGAATTGAAACTCTCCAGTTTCTCGGTGATGAGTTCGTCCAGAATGCCTCCGTCAATGAGAGTCTGAGCCAACTCGCGTATCTGAGTCCTGTTATCACCTGGATGACGGAGAACTGACTCCATAGACTGAGAAAGAAACAGATCATGACTCTATGATTCAATGTCCACACTTGGTACTGATAGCTGTTTGAGTCATATGATCACGAGTGCTAAATACATTTCTGATTATTTGAACTATATTCAGAGACAGTTAGAAATGCATGTGAACACATTGCACCTGTAGTTTAAAGGCTGGTGTGACCCTGAAACCAGTAAATAAATCAACTACACAACAACAATATGCTTAAAGGGGTACTTCACCCAAAAATGAAAATTCTGTCATCATTTACTCACCCTCGAGTTGTTCCAAATTTGAATACATTTCTTTGTTCTGATGAACACAGAGAAAGATATTTGGAAGAATGTAGGACAGCAAACAGTTTTGGGGCACTTTTGACTACCATTGTATTTTTCCTACTAAGGGAGTCAATGAGGGGCGAGATCTGTTTGGTTACAAACATTCGTCCAAATATCTTTCTCTGTGTTCATCAGAACAAAGACATACAGATTTGGAACAACGTGAAGGTGAGTAAATGACAGAATTTTCGGGTGAAGTATCCCTTTAAAGGGACTAGACTGGTTCCTGCTGAAACCGAGTTGGCTGCGATAATGCAAAATATCAATTATTTTATTGATGCGTCTAGTGTTGTCAAAAGTACCGGTACTTCCGGTCCAAGTCGGTACCTAAAAATAAAAAAGTTGTCGGTACCTCATTTTCATAAGACCCGGTACCACCGACGTACCGGGTCAACCGGGTACTGATGCTCTGTCTGACAGGTTGTCAGTCGGAATCTTTTCATAGACGCAACAAGACGTGATGAGCGGATAAGCGCGGCTCCGATCCACAAGAGATGCGCACAGAAATACTTCAGATTAAAGTCATATCACGAAGAAACGAACAGAGTTTTGTTGTGAAAGGAGGAAACATCTGTATTTAAGTTAACAAGTTCAAGCGGTAAGTTTCAAATTCTGTTCGCGTTTGCATTATGAATGTTGTATCATATGTTAAATTAAAGGTTACGTTAAAATAAACGTCCCTGTTTGCGTGTTAATTTGTTAGCGCCAATGCTAATCCAGTCAAGTGTCTTTAGTAACCATTTAATGCTTTTATAACTGTAATGGGGTCAAATAAATGGGAGGACAGGATGGGGTTTACAGTACCTATTTTATATAGGCCTATCTGCAATCTATGTGCTAGAAAACTAGCATACTAACTGTATGACTAACAATGTGTATGTCTTGGATAGATAACTCTATTAGGTTTAAAAAGCCACATTTAAACTAAAGAAAAATATATCTGTTGCATTTATTATTTTAATATACAGTTACCTTAATGCAAGTAATCTTGTGTAAATGCAGTATAAAAACTGAGGTTTGATTTAATATTGCATTATGCATGTTTGTTCAGTCAGTTGACTTACTGAAGTTTATTCTATTTGTCTTATACAGCAGCAGACTGAGGAGGATGTTCATCAGCATGAAAGACCCCAGTGAGCACACAACCGTTTCGGGAACAATTAACTTGTATACTTCATGTATACAAAATGGCATTGCTTTCTATACATTTATATTAATAATGAGCTTTATTAATAAAATTGTGTTTCAATTAGCATGTACTGGTGTTTTACTTTGGTACCGAAATTGGTACCGAGAACCGTGGAATTTTACTGGTATTGGTACCGACTACTGAAATTTTGGTACCGTGACAACACTAGATGCGTCGCTTGTCCGTGAAGCACGGCTCTGGGATCAGTAGGAAATGCTGCTCGATCTAAAAGCAGTGCGAGTTTAAGTCGCTTATAACGTGCATTTAAAAAAGCAACACCCATCAAACATGATCATTATAAATATACTTTATTATCATGAAAATACCTGAGGAGGCTTGAAGATCAGTGATAAAAACATGTCCTTATGCATTTCCTAGAACTACTTGTGTTATGGTCTTCTTCTGCAGTGCGTATTTGGAGTTTCTGCACGAGAGCACCCTCTGGCTTTCGGATGCAGCAGCATTTTACCGTACTGCACTCACAAATTGTGCATAAATCACGTGATATATATTTTCGGTTAACCGGGCATATGTCTAAAAGGGACAGTGCACCTGAAAATAACGGTTTTCTGAAAAGAAAAAGCTTATTTGGCGAGACTGAAACTAAAACAAAACCATTGAACATTAGCTGTAAATTTAAGTATAGCGATCACATCCCTGATGACTAGTTGTCATCATATGACATTTTGACACAAGAAGCAATGAGATTTGAAGTTTCTGACGTATATCCAAGTTGGAATTTAGTGCTTATGTGGGTTTGGTCTCAATTTAAATATGCTCAGTATATAAATAATTCTCTCGAACACACCTATCGTCACATTCGTTCATCCACTAGAGTCTATCTGAGATGCACTCTTACAGGTTTAACCGGTTATTTGTTTCATCTGAGCGTGTGTGATAGGATCCGCCATGTCATTGCAGTAGAAGCGTGTGAGCGGTTACCTCCAGAGCTTCACTGACAGACTCTGTGTTATCTGGAACGTTCTCTGTGGCCCGATTTCTTTCCTCCAGCGTGTTCATCCAGCTGGACTCCGAGTCCAGATACTGCAGCAGCTCAATCCAGCATGACCACACCTCCTGAAGACCAATAAACCAGCATTGCACTCACAGTAAACGCTAACATTTGATCACAATATTACTTTCTCTACCTGGGAAAACTAGGGCCGTCAAAAGGTTCATCGCAACTAATTGCATCCAGAATAAAAGTTTGTGTTTACTTAATATACAGTATGTCTGTGTGCTGTGCATATTCATGTTGTATTTATAAACACATACACATACATGCATATATTGTATTTAAGATAAATATAAAAATTATAAGCATTTCAATTATTGGTAAATATAAAAAATACATGTAAATATATCCTAAATATGTGTATGTGTTTATAATACAAAATGAATGAGCACAGATACTGTATATTATGTAAACGCAAACTTTTATTCTGGATGCCATGGTCGTTTGACAGCCCGAAGTGAAAACTTTTCTGATTAAAGGAATAGATCACCAGAAATAAAAATCTCATTATTTATTCATCCTTGTGTCATTGCAGATGTTTAAGACTTCGTTTTTTCAGTTGAACACAAATAAAACATGTGCTGTATAAAAACCAGTTAACTTCATATCGAGTTTTTGACACGTCGCCATATTTGATTTTAGTCTTGGATGCGTTTGTTTTAGCTTCAATATAACTTCCATATCATTGTGGTATTCAATGGGAAGTCATATACATCTGGGATAGCTTTAAGGTAAGCACATAAAACATTTGAGACTTTTCATTTCTGGGTAATTAATTCCTTTATAATCAATAATATCATGTTTTCACCAAAGCCCACTTTCATAATCCAAACAAGTCATGCGTGATAAAATCCAGATGTGGCTGAATATTCTATTTCCTCTGGAAACACATCTCACTACAAAAGTCATGTCTGTGCACACATCAGTACCTCAAGCGTGTGGCACTTGCTCTTGAAGCGATCGCACAGTTTCTGGTAGTTCTTCAGGACTTCCGAGAGTTCAGCGCTCAGGTCCGGACCCCCGGGGGGCATCTTACTGATCAGCACATTGATGCTGTCCTTCAAAATCTTCACCCGTACTTCCTTCTGTAACACGTCCTCTTTGGCCCTCTGAGAGACACAGACAAAAATCACATCACGCTTACAATATACAGTAGTTTATGAATATGCACATATTAAAGCGCAGTGTCAGGCAGGTCTGAGATAAACCGAGAAATCATTCTTATTCCAGAAATTGAAAAAATCATGAGCGCATGGTTCAGTGGTCAGATGCAGTTCATGAGCTGTATAAAGCTGTATTCATCGTCACCTTCATCTCCTGAAGTGCTTCCTCAAGCTCTTCTGGGCTCTTGTACTCAAAGTCCCTCATGAGGAACTCCTCGTCCACTTGAACCATCCACTCGCGCATCTCCGCCACGTCTTTCTTCAGGTTCAGGACTTTCTCCTGACCTTCACTCACACGCTCCTCACATCTCACCAACTGCAAACAAGGCCAGAGGAAGAGATGTTATTGCTCTGAGGATTCTCTTTTGTTCATTTAAAGGGGTCATATGTGTCCTCCAACTGATTCTAATCAAGCGCTCGTCTCCTGTTCCTGCTTCCTGTTTCGTGCATCGCTGCCGGCAGCTTGTTTGTATCAGTGCTCTTATCACTTCGCTCTAATATTAGTGTATTTTATTTTCGTTAATTATTATTGTCGTTGCTAACTTATCCTGATATCTCAATAACCCTGTTCCTGTTATTTACTTGGAAGAGTCTAAACCAAAAGTGATAGTTAACTTAACGCCGTTAGCATAGCAATAGCGTGTTAGCTTGCTTTCTGTTCACACTGTGGAATATCATCTTGCCTCTGGTTTGTCTTGTGTGCTAACTGTTTCTCTTTTTAAGCGAGTATACTACGATCCATCGAGCAACCTTGGTAAGTTGGAATTGCACTTCAAATCCGGTGAGTTATGGCTTCTATTCCTATTATTGTTACTTGCACCTCATGTCATATGTTTAGCTTAGCCTTCTCTGTCAGCTGCGAGGGCTTTATATGCGATAAATGCAGGGAAATAGTTAGGCTGACAGAGAAGATCTTAGAATTAGAGTCTCGCATCCAATCTTTATCTGAGGATAGTAAGAGTTTAACGACGATAGAAAACACTTTGGATGCGAGCAACATTAGCGCACACAGCTCGGTTCCGGTTGAAAATCCCCCGCAGCTGGGAAACTTCGTGACTGTGAGACGGCGTAGTCGCAGGACAAAACATCACTCGACCGTTCCGATTACAGTCTCGAACAGGTTTGCCCCGCTCAGTGACGCACCGACTGAGAAACCTGCTGAAAGTGCCCTAGTTATCGGTGATTCTATTGTTCGGAACGTTAACATAGAGGCACCAGCCACCATAGTCCAATGTTTACCGGGAGCCAGAGCGCCTGACATCAAGTCAAATTTAAATGTGCTGGCTAAGGCTAATCGTAAATTCAGTAAGATTGTCATTCACGTCGGCACAAATGATGTTCGACTCCGTCAATCGGAGATCACAAAAGATAACATTAAAGAGGTGTGTGAGCTCGCAAGCATGATGTCAGACACTGTAATATTCTCTGGCCCCCTCACTGCTTATCGTGGTGATGAGATTTATAGCAGATTATCATCACTAAATGGCTGGTTGTCTGAGTGGTGCCTGCAGAATGATATAGTTTTTATAAATAACTGGAAGAGTTTTGAGGGCAGACCTGACCTGTTGAAACGAGATGGTCTCCATCCCTCCTGGGCTGGGACTTCCATCCTGTCTAGAAATATGGCAAAAAGTCTTAATGCTAATGCTAAAACTTGACTCGCTGGGGCCCAGGTCAGGGAGCAGACAGTATGGCTTAACCAACTGTCTGCTTGCCGTCTCACGTCGCAGAATACACAAAATGTACAACATGTAGTAATCCGTTCTCCCAAACATCACAAAATAGAGACTGTGTCTGTCCCCCGGATTAGCAAACATAAAATAATGCGTAAACCTCTTGAAAGTAATTTAATAAACGTTAAACAAACTAAACATGAACAAAATACAGATAATCAACTGTTACGACTCGGATTGCTAAATATTAGATCTCTCTCTAATAAAGCACTTTTTGTTAACGATATGATAACAGATCATAAAATAGACATGCTCTGTTTGACAGAAACATGGCTAAAACCAGATGATTATATTGCTTTAAATGAATCTGTCCCCCAAGATTATTATTATAAACACGAGCCTCGTCTAAAAGGCAGAGGGGGAGGTGTCGCAGCACTTTACAATAACTCTCTTAGCATTTCCCAGAAGTCGAACTCTAAATATAATTCTTTTGAAGTCATGGTTCTTCATGTTTCAACACCTAATACTAAAGATAAAACACTTTTTAAATTGATTCTAGCTATTGTATATAGGCCTCCAGGGCACCACACAGATTTTATTAAAGAATTTGGTGGGTTCTTATCAGAACTAGTACTGGCCGCAGATAGACTCCTTGTCGTTGGTGACTTTAACATCCACGTAGATAACGTTACAGATGCCTTAGGAATGGCTTTCAAAGACACTCTTAACTCCATGGGCATTAGTCAACATGTGTCAGGACCCACTCACCTTCGTAATCATACTTTAGATTTAATACTGTCTTACGGTATAAATGTGGACGACGTTAAAATCCTTCAGCAGAGTGAAGACATTTCGGATCATTATCTGGTATTATGTTTGCTTCACTGGCCTACGGCTGCAAATAAAACTCATTGTTACAAATATGGTAGAACAATAACTTCAACTACCAAAGATGCGTTTCTCGATAATCTGCCCGAATTGTCTCAAATCATGAGAAATAACGTTGAAGATCTTGACATTACCACTGAAAATTTTAATTCCACCTTCTCGGTAACGCTAGACAAAGTTGCTCCACTACGTTTAAAGAAGATTAAAAATGGCAGCCCCACACCGTGGTATAATGAACACACTCAGGCTCTAAAGAAAGCGGCCCGAAAAATGGAGCGCAACTTTAAGAAAACTAAATTAGAGGTATTTCGTACAGCATGGAAGGATAGTATTCGAAAATACAGGAAAGCCCTAATAACTTCTAGATCCGCCTACTTTTCATCACTAATAGAAGAAAACCAGCACAACCCTAGGTTTTTATTTAACACGGTGGCTAAATTAACAAAAAATAAATCGTCAGTGACTTCTGATCCTGTATATCAGCATAGCAGTGATGAATTTATGAACTACTTCACATATAAAATCCAAGATATTAGAGAAAAAATTATAACAATGCAATCAGAAGTGAAACCCGCTGAACAAACTAACTACAGCGCCCTTAAGGAGAAAATGCAATTATTTTATACCGTAGATCAAGATGAGCTGTCTAAAATTATTAGATCATCTAAATCAACAACATGCATACTAGACCCTATACCTACAAATCTACTGAAAGAGATGCTCCCAGAAATTATAGATCCTCTTCTTGGTATTATTAACTCATCTCTGACATTAGGACATGTGCCTAAAGCATATAAGGTGGCTGTTATAAGGCCCCTTGTCAAAAAACCCCAACTCGACCCTAGAGAACTAAGGAACTACAGGCCTATATCGAATCTACCTTTCATATCTAAAGTTCTGGAAAAAGTAGTTTCAACTCAATTATGCTCCTTCCTCCAAAGGAATGACATCAATGAAGAATTCCAGTCTGGATTTAGAGCATGTCACAGTACAGAGACTGCTTTGATCAGAGTTACAAATGATCTGCTATTGGCGTCTGACCGAGGTTGTATCTCGTTATTGGTGCTGCTAGACCTTAGTGCTGCATTCGATACCATTGACCACAGCACACTCCTACATAGACTCGAAAATTATGTCGGCATTAAGGGAATAGCTTTGAAATGGTTTAAATCTTATTTATCCGACCGTTTTCAATTTGTAGCAATAAACAATGAGGTGTCACGCAAATCGCAAGTCCAGTACGGTGTACCACAGGGCTCAGTCTTAGGGCCTCTGCTCTTCGCATTATACATGCTACCTCTAGGAGATATAATAAAGCGACACGGAGTTAGCTTTCACTGTTATGCTGATGATACTCAACTTTATATTTCCTCGAAGCCTCATGAAACACAGCAGTTCCATCGAATAATGGAATGCATAGTCGATATAAAAAACTGGATGAGTAACAACTTTTTATTACTGAACTCGGACAAAACGGAAGTGTTACTTATTGGACCGAAAACTGCTATAAGTAACAACCAAGAATACTGTTTAACTATTGACGGATGTTCCATAAAACCCTCGTCGTCAGCAAAGAATCTTGGCGTTCTATTCGATAGTAATCTGTCATTTGAGAGCCACGTCGCCAACACCTGTAAAATTGCGTTTTTCCATTTTAAGAATATATCTAAACTACGTCATATGCTGTCAATCTCAGATGCAGAGAAGTTAATTCATGCATTCATGACATCAAGACTAGATTACTGTAATGCACTGTTAGGTGGTTGCCCTGCAGGCTTATTACAAAAACTCCAATTGGTCCAAAACGCGGCAGCTCGAGTTCTTACACGTACAAAAAAGTATGAACATATTAGCCCGGTTCTGTCAACCTTGCACTGGTTACCTATAAAGCATCGCGTTAACTTTAAAATCTTGCTTATTACCTATAAAGCCTTACATGGTTTAGCTCCTCAGTACTTGAATGAACTCCTTTTGTATTACAGTCCTTCACGTGCATTACGCTCTCAGGCGTCCTGTCAGTTGGTAATACCTAGAATTTCAAAATCAAGTGCAGGTGGTAGATCCTTTTCCTATCTAGCGCCTAAACTTTGGAATAGTCTTCCCTGCACTGTCCGGGAGGCAGACACACTCTGTCAGTTTAAATCTAGACTAAAGACGCATCTTTTTAATCTTGCATACACTACTCTTCCATAATATAAATCTTCTGAGGGTTTAGGCTGCATTAGTTAGATCAACCGGAACCAAAAACACAACTGATGTACTTGTTGCATCAAAGAGTACAGAACAGTACTCTACTCTCAGCCAGTCTTGTCTCATTGTTCCAAGGTTACCACAGCGAGCAGGATGCAGTTCATGGCCTGACCTGATGGTAGAGCGGAGAATGGGAAGTGGGGACCTGACAAGAGCTGAGATGATAGAGCTGGATAAAGAAGGACGCGGTCTCTTGACATGTCTTCACCACAAAACTTCAAATGCTATTAGATTATTAATGATAATCTTAAACTATAATTTATTTTATTATTAAGTTTATTTATTTTATTTAGCCTTGTTGTGCAAGTTCTCTGGAGCTTGTGCAGAGGCAGCAGCTTTTGCCAGAGGGGAACTGGAATCCCCTGGTTGGGCCTGGGTTCTCCTGAGGTTTTTTTTCTCGATTAGAGTTTTGGGTTCCTCGCCACCGTTTGCATACTGTTTTTGCACTATCTGCCTGACCGGGGGGGCTGCTTTAGAATCTTAAAGTTTTACTTAATTAATATTGCATATAGGAATTTATTATCTGTTATATTTGACCTGTGCTTCTCTCTCCTTTATCCTAATTGTGTGCTCTCACTGAGCGTGTGTGTGTGTGCGTACTTGTCTGTGTACGTACGTGTGTGTGTGTGTTGTGTGTGTGTGTGCGTGCGCATCCGTGTGTGTGTGTGTCTCTGTGTCTGTGTGTGTTGGTGCGTGTTGTGTGTGTGGAGTGTTTTGTGTGTGGGTGTGTCTGTCTTCTGTGTTTTTAACCTTTTCTTGTTTTTGCAGGTACAACTTTGATTGTTTTGCTTGTAGTCAATGTGTGTCATGTACAGCTGCTTTGTAACAATGAAAATTGTAAAAGCGCTATATAAATAAAGTTGAGTTGAGTTGAGTTGAGATATGGCGCGAATACGTGTTTTTCTGTCTTTGGTGTGTTATAAGTTGCTCATGCATGTATTAGACACGTAAAATTGCAAAAATGAACAAAAGATGCATTCTATCTAAACGCGAATGCTCACCCAGACCTGCCTGAAACGACTCGTGTAACCACACCCCCACAAATCTACGTCAGTGATATGATTTCACTAAGACCGCCCTAATGTATACGCAAGTAAGGTGGATGTACCTGTCAGTACAATTGAAGAGGAATCTGATGTTCCAAATATGGTAAGATGGTAAGAGGTAATATGTAGTATTCGACCAATCACTATGCACTGGTTAACTGGCCAATCATAGCACACCTCGCTTTTCAGAGCCATGAGTTTAGTAAAAAATCTGCGCGTTTCAGAGAGGCGGGGGAAAGTGGAGATACAAACATGCACGGTCTGTGGAAAATACAGCGTTTTTTAACCTTAAACCGTGTATAGACAAACAAGCCATAATATTCGTTTTAGCCATGTCATATCACCCCTTTAAGTATCTACAGAATCTTACACCGTGTCTACACCGGGTGCGGCGCGGTGATAGATGTTTCTCCGCAAATTGCCGAGGAAAAATAAAAATAGAAGCAAATGGTTAAAGAGTATAGAGGTGTCAAATAAATGTATTTTTAGAGGTAAAATAATCTGGATTTGGGTCCATTTGATGAGAAATGCTAACTATATAAGGACCTGTGTGTCACCTCGGTTTATCTTGATTGGTTAATCATCAGCGTCTCATAAACTATGTCACGATTTAAGAGAGGGCATTTCAGCACTAGGCATTTTTCCAACCTCTTTGCTGAGCAAGTCCCAGCGCATCTGACACTCGTCCAATTCTTTCTGCCCCCAGCTGGTCAGTCCGGGTACTGCACTCTGCTGCACGGCCGACACATTCTCTCCCATCTGCTTCAAAGATGACTCCACACTCTCAATCTCACCAACAAACTCCTGCCCAGACGCACATAAAACCCAATTTAAAACACTGCATCTCAACCCCAGCTAACAAAAATATGTTGTAAAAACGTTTTGCCAACATTGCATTTAGTTTATTGCCACTTTAGTTTCTGAATGTTGTTAAACACTCCACTAAGAATGTCAAACTACTCTTTTCATAGCAGTATTTGGTAACGTTGAATATATGGCAACAACATAATGTTAATAAAGTGCTCTTTTAAAGTTTTATTTTTTGCTTTTTCACTGATTTTAAAACCTCATTTCAATTGGATTTTGGTTTATTATTCCACATGAATGACATGAGCTTTTCCGCTGAGGGGAATTCAAAATGTCATAGTTGTCATGGTGTAAGTGACCTCTGACCTTGCACTGTTTGAGTTCTTCCGGTAGTTTGTCGCAGCGGCTGCCAGTGTCTCGAGACATCAGCTCCTCAACCGCGTCTAGCCAGCACCCCACTTCTTCACTCTTCACCTGAACATCAACACGACATCATTAAAACATCAACAGCTTCATGTCAGACCAATTCAACACACCCAACAGTTCTCACCTTTGTGTCCTTCATGCTACCCAGAATGCACTGCAGCATGCCGAGCTGATCCTGGGCGGCACTGAAGAGTTCAGTCCAGCACTGCTGCTCTGCTGGATCTGACACCTGCTGTCGCTGAAGATCTATCTCAGTGCAAAGAGCCTACAAAACACAGTTTCAAACTACATCACATACACAGCACATACAGATCGTTTATTGGTGTCAGTAGCAGTGATGTGTGACTGTGTCAGTAAACATTCTGTGTGCTTCTCAGTGTGACCAGCAGGAGGAGACAAAGTTCTACACATTTATATTTAGGCATTTATCAGACGCTTTTATTCAAAGCGACTAACAGAGAGTTGAGGGAGCACATAAAACTAAAATCAATGTTTCCGTTTCTCACATGCTCACGTCACCGTCGCTTGTGAAGAACTGTAAATGTTATTGTAAGCGTTGTGTGATAAACTAAACTACAGCAGGACTTGTAAGAACAAATGTTGCAGATGGACAGATTTTGCTGTCAGAGCTTAGTGGGCACCGCGGGAAAAACATCACTGGCATCAGAGTGTCTCTGCCACGTGGGCACAGCCTGGCATGAACTCCACCTCTCTCTTCTCGAGACGATTAAAGACGAATATAAACATTTATATAACTTCAAATAAATGCCTCCTACTTTCCATCTCTTTGCCATTGGCTTTCATTAATCCTAAATAAAATAAAAACATGTGCTGTTTCTGCATGAACATCCAATCTAAGCTACTAAAGGGCAGACGCAAGTCAGGTGAAATCAAAATATTAAAAGCAAAACATTACACATACAAATACAGTCTAAAGGTAACTCTCACCAAGCACGAGCCGGTTACTCCACAAGAAACCTGAATACTTAAATATACTAAATTTGTATGAATGATAATTTGACCCTCGCTGATTTAAGCGCAATTTAGAAAAAAATGAAATCAAATATATATTGTGACAAACATTTAAAAACAGCTTCATGATTCTATACGTTTGAATAAAAATAATTCAGAGATAAAGTTGCAAGACCAGTCGATGTAAAATGTTATTAGCAGGTGTGGCAAAAAGTTGTTTTCGGGCCTTCGCCCAGACACACCTGAGCTTCCATGACTGCCTGTTCAGCTGTAGGGACGTCTCCGATATCACTTCTGAGAGCTGTCAGTCTGACATCCATCTGCTGCAGAGCCCTGGACCCCAAGAGCCTGGATAACACTGAGAGAGAGAGAGAGAGAGAGAGAGAGAGAGAGAGAGAGAGAGAGAGAGAGAGAGAGAGAGAGA